>NW_019420041.1:5961-7188 GCF_000390285.2 Anoplophora glabripennis
AAGGATCCCTTAGACGTCAAACAGTTGATTGCAGTTCAGAAACTTCATACTCAGAAACCTTCAATACATACGAACTCAAACTCACAAACTCCAAATCCACAAACCCACAAACCCCAAACCCACAATCCCTAAACCCACAAATCCCAATCTCACAAAACCCGAACCTACAAACTCCAGGCTTACAAACCCCAAGCACACCAACTCCAAACCCACAAACCGTATGGGTATGAAGTTTCTGAATTGCAATCGACTGCTTGATGTCTAAGGGATCCTTAGTAGATTTTCGCATATTAATAAACTGAGAAACTTAAAAATTTCAACATGTGATATCTCAACGAAAAAAAAGATATTTGAGCAAACTCAACGGCATTCGAAGGAGGGAGCCTTGTACTTTTATATTCAATGTATTAGTTTCTTGAAAAAGAATAGATGGCATTACTACATAAATCCAAATATGACGAAAAACAGTGTTTTTCGCACTTTTAGGTTAGGATATCTCAAAAACCTGACGTGGTAGAGCAATTCTGCTGCCAGATTCAGATTCAGCGCACCTAAATCCTTCGGAAATATATATTCAAGTTTCTGCTTCCAAAAAAAGTTAAATTTTGTTGGTCTGTGAATCACCGAAAGCTTTCCTAGAAAACCAAAAATTTATCGGAGAACAATAATTAGATGTTTATTCAACTTTTGTTATCCACATTTAAAAAATGATCTTCTAAAATTAATATAAGCCATTGACCACGTATGATTATTAATATAGATAATATTATGAAACAAAACCTTCAGGTGTCAAATACGATAGGTTTGTAATATAAAATGTTTCAGTTATAACATCTGTATACTTTAACAATCTCCTCTTAAGCGAATTACAATGCAAATTGGATTTGCACGAGTTATTGGAAAGAATAAGGCAAAAGGAGATTTTTGTTATTGGACGTATAAAAGAGAAAGTGAATGGATCTTCTACTAAATGTAAATATTTTATTTATAAAAAGAAATGTGTATTTGGCATTTTTTTCATCAAGAAGATTATTTCTGAAACATAACATTTAATCATAGTTCATCTAAACTGCTTGCTGTCGACAGTGGTCATCTTAAGTCGTTGCTGTCACTTAAACACTGAAGTGATAGACTGGTACTTCCAAATGCAAAGTTGTAGGGAATAACTTGATTAAGAAAAATTTACAAAATTTTTTCCGGTGTTGCCAGATTTCTGCAGTAGCTACT
>NW_019420042.1:0-7220 GCF_000390285.2 Anoplophora glabripennis
CTAAATATAGAATAGATAACCTATTTTTTTCAAATAATTTGAAAACTATTTTTCTTAGAAACTTCAAATTTGGTACACTTATTTTTTTATATAAGCACATGGTAAATATAGAATTTGGAGAGAATACATATACAGGATGTACTATTTCTAGTGCCTGTGCGCCACTGGCTATCTCGTAACTTTTTTGTGAGTATGCTAATGACGACAGAATTTATATTTTTAAAAATAAGCACTGCTTTAGAAGATTTTTTTGCTCTTACAAAATTTCGATATCGTTTATGGATTTCGAGTAAAATTCGCATTGTTTATACATTAAATATAGGCAAAAATTCCGATTTATAAAAAAATATTTATAACTGCAGCCTCAAAGCAGGGAATAATAATGAAAAACCGTCACATTAAAAAAATAACTACACATTTTTGGTATTAGTATTATCAATCAATAAAATAAAAACAAACACTAATATTTTAAATAAACAATATCAATTAATAATGTAAGAAAGTCAACATTAACATTTTAAATAAACTGATATTTGTAATCACATTAAAATAATATTACAGTAAATGCTCAAAGTTACTTTCTTGTTCTTAAACGCAAACATTAGTTCTTCGAAAATTAGAAATTATCCAATAATTGTGCATTACCTCTCATAACATTAATTTCATGTTGTATTCTTTCCCATATTCGTTTTCTGTATTTACTGAAAAGTTATTTTAAACTGTGGTCCTCAACGCTCCCCAAATGAAATAATTACATGGGTTTAGGTCCGGGGATCGAGGTGGCCATTTTAAAGGGGCATTATTTCCTCTACCTATCCACCTGTTAGACCTTTAATAACCTGTAATACCTACCTGTACCCTGTAATACCTGTAACCTGTAATAACTGGTCTTTTAATACTCTATTAAAGGAACTTTTTGAAAGCCAACCTCTGCCGCTAAACGCCTTTTATTTACTTGAGGAATTTCTTCGACCCTTTCCAAAATTTGTTCCTCCAGCTGAATAATTCCGGCCGTACATTATCCACGATTTAATGTTACAGGTAAAAAACGTCCTGTTTCCCGAAGGCGTCTCTCCGCATTAGCAAATGTTTTGTGATTTGGAGTTCTTCGATTAGGAAATCTTTCAGCATATGTTCGAACAGTAGCACAACAATTTCCTTCACAATAACCCAAAACTACTAACATATCAGTTTGTTCAGCAAAAGTATAAATTGCAATAAAAAACAAAGTAAGCTAAAATTAAATCACAGCTAGCTTGACACAGAACCTTTTAATTATTGTTATGAATTTGTTTCTCTGTTATATGGCACCTCGTACTAGAATGTTCTATTTATCTTAAACTGATTTTATATTATTTAATGTGTAAAAAATGCCAATTTTACTCGAAATCCATAAACGATATCAAAATTTTGTAAGAGGCAAAAAATCTTCTAAAATAGTGCTTATTTTTAAAAATATAAATTCTGTCGTCATTGGCGTACATACAAAAAAGTTACGGGATAGCCAGTGGCGCACAGGCACTAGAAAGAGAACATCCTGTATATGTATTCTCACCAAATTCTATATTTACATTGCCCTTATATAAAAAAATATGTGTACCAAATTTGAAGTATCTAAGAAAAACAGTTTTAAATTATTTGAAAAAAACTAGGTTATCTGTTCTATATTTAGAAGGCTATATCTCAGTAGGCGTGCACTTTTGTATATAGGTAAGTTAGTCTTGTTTTCATCCAAGGAACCTGCAAGGTCAAGCGTTGTCCATCCTTTTCAGGGACACCCTGTATGTACAAAAATACTTTAAAAAGTTGCCAATGTTACAGTGGATCAGATTTATTCCAAACGTGATGGCAAATTATTGTCTTATAATCGTAACTTGTTCTGAAACTCCAATTATTGTGAAGTATTATTTTTCGATGAATTATCAAGTATCGATGATTAGGGAATAACTGAATTAGAAATTTCAGCCACTTAGGCATTTTATTTGAAACTTGAATTTGAACTTTTTTATCAGGGTTAAATTGAAAAGCAGTTAAACTGACACTTCGCCCTATTTATTGACACTGTGTGTATTAAACATTTTTTGTTTAGAAATAATAGATATGTGTTTAACTAGGCAGTAAAGTACAAGATTTAATGGCGCGGCTTGTATTTAATTGACGAGGCGCAGCCGAGTCTATTAAAGTAGCCAACTTCAACCACTTCAGAATTCACCAATGTTTCGAATCCACCAACGAAACGCTCAAAATTCGCATTCCTCATACAAACGCACCAAAGGCAGGTTACCACAACACACCCGAGCAGAGCAGACCTCCAAACAAGAGAAGAATAAAAAATCGCGGATGTTTCGAAAACATACTCGAAGGTCCCTAAACGCGATGAACGGTCTTCCGCCATTTACAAGCTGTTCAATACAATGTATGAAGGCACCTAAACGGCCACCACACCAGCAAAAAAAGGAAAATCACCGATCTTTCGAAAAATTTCATCAACCTTTCGAAACTCCAAACGTCGAGCCACCAAGACGACATCGAGCCGACGTAGCCATATCGGTGTCATCGGGTGATGACCACATCCTGCGCCGCAGCCTCCCTAGGATCGCCGACGAAGGACGAAGAAAATAAATTTTTCACCTCGGCAGCGTGTCGGCACCAGAGTTGAAGAGGGACCCTAGACTACACGTCCTTCTCATCCCATCATGATCGTGAATCCGTTGATGATGCTCAGAGGAGAAGCTGGCCGGTCTCAACAGCCGGGACCCACCTAGGAAGCCGACAACTCAGAAGCCAGCCATACACAAACGCGACATGGCGCCCAACGTGGGGCTATGTTGTTGGACGAAAACGAAACAAGAGCTACATAACCGCAACAATATCCCTTACATGTTGTTTTAATTTCACTATAAATGTTAACAATAAATATAATTACTTTCGTTAAAAAACAGATTTAGTTTTTAATTTAGCTAGAGAAAAAATGATTCTAATGCCTAGGTAGTAAATGCGACATTTTAGTGTCTGACAGCTGTCACTAAAATTACCTTTAATGTCGATCGGCGAAAAACACAATTTATTATTATTTTTCGAGTCTTCAGTATAAGTTTGTGCTAAGTATGATTTCAACCCCCCTTGTCTCTTGATGGAGTTAATTAAGGTGGCCAGAGCCCAGAATCTGCTGAAATCGTCGCTGAACAGCGCCTGAAACAGTCGCCCTTATACCGGGTAGGAAAGTACCGATGGTCTATCTGAAGTTAGGTGAGAGCGATAAAGTAAGCCATATAAATCCATGTGATAGACAAGGATGGGTATAGTGAAGGCGTCTAATAGTCACCGCCCATTTCGCCCTTCCACAAATAAGAAGTGGACCTTATTTGTGGAAGGGCGAAACGGGCGGTGACTATGAGACGCCTTCATTAAAGCCATCCTTCTCTATCGCATTGATTTCTATGGCTTACTTTATCGCTCTCACGTAACTTTAGATAGACCATCGGTACTTTCCTACCCTGTAGTCTTTCAGGTGTGACAGTTTAAAATATGCAGCGGTTTCTCGTAAAGTGCTTCCTATTTTATTAAACTAATACCAACCACTCGATTGACACATTTGTCACTTATATCTTCGCTTAGGCAACCTACATTCCAGGGCTGGTACTGGCAACGAAAATTCNTGTAGTCTTTCAGGTGTGACAGTTTAAAATATGCAGCGGTTTCTCGTAAAGTGCTTCCTATTTTATTAAACTAATACCAACCACTCGATTGACACATTTGTCACTTATATCTTCGCTTAGGCAACCTACATTCCAGGGCTGGTACTGGCAACGAAAATTCCCAAAATCTTGGCGTCACCAAAATTAATGATTCATTTACAATGAACAAAGACAAAAAAAGGACTTCTTGTATAATTGTTTTGGTTTCTACTTTCGACAAAATTTTAGACTTCATGACAGTCATGGTTGGTTACGTGCTAAGATCAGAAAGGGGTAGTTTACAGGAAGGGCATTCTGGTTTCAGAAATGCATGAGAACCCTGTCACATAAAATACTTTTTGTACTGCCGCCAGAAATATGACAATAATAGAACTACAACAGAATGTTTTACTTGTCATTTTGTATCCAAAAACATAATGTACTTATTTGTTAATCATATTTATGTTGACAGTGTGGTCGTACAATGTACAAATATTGAATATTGATGTTCTGGTCAATTTATGAATCATAATATTTGTGTTAACAATAATATTGGATCAGCGTTTGGAAGTTTCAGGTTGGCTCTGTTTATTTTCTACGTCAAGGGTTTTATTTGTTGTGTTTACTTTATTCTGAATAGAATTTTCGTTGTAATCGTCTCTCACAAAGGTTTATATATTAGGAATGGTTATTATTAGCATATCATCTTGTCTTCCACATCATCTACTGTCATTTTGAAGAATTTATCACAGAGATATCATAGAGCTTGTAAACTATGGACTGGCCCCAGAAGGAGAGGTCAGTCGCGCTGATGTGTGCAAGGAAGATGAAGCTAGTGCAGGCAAATACTCGTCAAACAAATATAGGTATACCGGTACAGAAACCGATAAATGAACCTGGCGTATGAGTAAGTCCTGTAAAAGGGGTATTTTTAACATCAAACTGAATCCTGTAACTAAAGAGTTTCAACTGAATTGTGCTTATAATGTGCTTCAGCAAAAATTCTCTTATAACGAAGAAAGCATCGATATGATTCCAATTTATGTAGTTTTACGATGTAAGAAAATATGTTTGTGTGATGTTATCCACGGTTTATGACGTGCGCGAAATCGTTTTTGGGACGGAGGAACTCGGATCACCGAATTATGAGCGGAAAATTATACTATATTTTCTTGTTTATGGCACCTCTCTTATAAATAAATAAAAATAGGGGGATTAGGAGAACCTGTAAGCAACTCAGAACCATCCTCATTATTATCTGTCTGCACGTCTAAGTGGTGGTAAAAAATTATAATTAAAAATTTTGAGCCGAATTTTCAATATTATGAGAACAAAAATGTACTGTACTCTAAATGTTCGTGTTTCAAAATACGTCTTCGAGACTGACCTATAAGCAACAAACAGAACCACCCTCTGTGTACGCACATAGGGAAAATATTTTATGTTTGTTGTTCCTTCTCAAAATGCGTTCGTCAAACAATAAACAATTTGGTATCTCAACTACAGTGAAAGGCACTACAGTTACATATTTTATTCCCATCGCTCGCTACCGATCCTTCAGTTTTCAATTCATATAAACTCGCAATTCCCTCGCCCTTTTCACCTGCTGCGAGGGGGTGGAGACAGATGAAAGCCTTCTATATTTATTCACAAAAAAAATCGGCAAATCCTAAAGAGTGTCACAGTCGCCCTAGCTTTTAATAAATTGCCCGCGGTGGTGGCGACCGGGGAATATTAATGAAAAGAACCCGCGGGCGGAATCGGAATAACGAAAAATGCTGATGAAGTCTTCCGGGAAAGACGAGAGGAATTTTATTTTACGTCAAACCCTCGCAACGTTTAGTGTCAGAATTAAAATGTTATATTTTATGATTAAAAAAAGTGATTTACTATCTCATAGTGTAGGGTAATTAGCTGTCAACGTCGTGGGCGCCGTTAACAAAGTCTAAGGCGGCGAAGCATTAACTACTTCACATTTTAGTGATCCCACTATCCGCGTCATAGCCAGAATTTCGCATCTCGAATTTGAAGTGATTGAAAATAAAATAAAAAAGATTTCTATTTGTCGGAAAAAAAACAACTTATGATGGTTTGAATTTACCTAAACTCGGCGTAAATTTTCACCACCCTGTATGCAGCAAGACACTGAATTATGGATGGAAAGATTTCAATTTGGAAAGATAGATAAACTCCCTGAACCAATCTTAGTTATTCCCCGATGTAGCATCAATGGGGCCCTCAATAAATGGGCCTATCAAACTTGGAGGAGAACTACAGTCTGGGGGAGTACCCCACTGTATTCCAAGCAGAAATCTTCGCGATAATGGCGTGTCTGGCAGAGAATGTACGTAGAAGTTACAGACGTAAACTCATATATATATTCTCTGATAATCAAACTGCAATTAAAGCTTTAGCCGCACACAAGGTAAGTTCAAAACTGGTGTGGGATTGTTTACAAATGCTGACTGAACTGGCCACCAACAATACAGTCAGACTGTGTTGGGTGCCAGGGCACAAAGGCATTTGTGGAAATGAGAAAGCGGATGAACTTGCGAGGAAGGGATCCGAGACAGTGTTCATTGGCCCGGAGCCCTTCTGTGGCACATCTCCCAGTGTGGTCAGGCGGGCTCTGGGCAAATGGACAGAGACAGAACATAGGAAATACTGGACTTCAAGGCCAGGACATAGCCATTCCAAGGAGCTTATGGAGTATCCTTCGAATGGAAGAGCGAATGAGTTACTGAGCTTGAACAGAATCCGGCTCAGGAGAGTGACAGGACTCATAACGGGACACTGTCACTTTAGGAAACATCTACATAAGCTAAAGCTTGTAGACAGTCCGGTCTGCCGAGGATGTGAATCGGCGGATGAAACTTCTCTGCATATCCTGGGCGAGTGCCCGGGATTTGCACGTAGCAGAATGGCGCTCCTTGGGAGACCCTATTTGGAACCCAAGGAGCTGAGAGAAGTGTCAGCAAGGAAGCTTTTGGACTTTGTAAAAAGGACAAATCTACTTGCTGAATAGGACTAGTAGTGGGACGCACAATAGGCCTAATTAGGCCGCAGTGCTATGGGACTTTTCAAGGACCAACCACTAGATGAAGATGAAGATGAAGAAGATGAAGATGGAGGAGAAATAGAGGATGTAGGCAGGCCCATAGTTTTATAAATGAACCTAACAAGTCCAAGACGAGATGGCTGCTGAGCCTTAGTCGAAGAGCTCTAACCAAATGGTAGGGCTTCTGACAGGTCACTGCAGACTTAGGAGGCATTTAAATTTAATAGGAATTGAGGAGGACCCTCTATGCCCGAAATGTGGAGAAGGGGGGGACACCCCTGTCCATCTTCTGGGACATTGTGCAGCCTTTGGGAGAATAAGACATAAAGTCTTTGTTGCTGAAGAGCTGCAAGGGGTTGAGATGAGAAACCTTTCGTGGACCAAAATCCTGGCGTTCATTAGGGCGTCGGGTAGGTTCGAGGAGGGTCAGCGGCATAGAGTGGATAGGTGATAGGAAGGCGGGGTAGGCAAAAAGGGCCCACTTG
>NW_019420043.1:0-7161 GCF_000390285.2 Anoplophora glabripennis
CGAAAATATTTTAAATACAACTGCGTATTTTCAATTTAAATGTGATTATATGAATGAACGAATGTTATTTTATTAAATTTTCAAATTGGTTTCTCTGCATTTCCATACAATAATAAAATCTTTGTTCCACTTGCTCCGAAAGAACATTTCGAAGCATTTCGAGAGTTATCTGACGATTTAAATAAAAAAAATTGTAATGTTAATTTTTTACAGATAATTAAACCAAATTTTATTATAGAAGTAAATCGTGATGACTAATTACCAAAAATGCCATATTTTTAAAACTACATCCATACTTCCACTAATATTGTCATTACTAAATATCTAAAATATTATTAATTAAATTTTCCGATTTATTTTTCAATGTTAAAAAGTGTGTTTTGCATAATGCCATAATACTTGTTACATTTTTGATCATTTGTATTTAGTGAAACATTTATACCAAGATCGACGACGAAATAAAAAAAATCAATTTCTAGAACAGTTGACGTTTTTTATTTTCTGTATTAAATATATCTGCCACTTCGAAGGATTTGACTCCTGTAGTTGTTAATTCTCTTAACGACTACTTGGTAACAACAATATTAAAATTTATAATAATACTATTTTCGTTATTTAAAATCCTAATCTAGAATCTGTCTCATAAATTTGCATATTGAAAGATGATCTTTTTCAGAATTTTTCGAGGAACAAAAAAACGCCACTCTTTTTCAAAAAGACATGTTTTGTTAAAAAATTAAAAAAACATTTAAAAAAACTAAATCTGTATTATTTTTATATTTTTTTATGAAACTACATCGCAAAAACGAACAAAATGGGAAAAAGTTACATTAAAAATTTTTTACCCAAAATATTCAAATGCTAATAATTTCTTGAGGGGTGGAAATAAAAATTTGAAAAAATTCATGGAAGCTATTCTAAATGTAATGTAATATTTTCGAGATATCAGGGGTGACAATTTCTATTTCAATTTTTTAATTAGCAAATCTCATTCAAAATATTTTTGTTACGACAGTTCTCTTTGTGAACACCAAAATCGTATCTTAAAAAACCGTACGGGTCCCATATTTAATTTTCAAAATAGAGCTAATTTAATTTTCACCAACCGCCACTGATCATGAGGAAAATTTACCGATTTGTGGGAAATAAAAAATAACTACTTAAAAGCATTTTTCCTGTATAGGTAACAAAATTGCAATAAAAAAAATTTAGTACCTCAATAGCATTCCAGTTAAAGCTACATTAAATAATAAGGAAGTCATTAAGGAAATTATTAGCTAACGAACAAACAACATCCTGAAATGATTTCCAACAATTGATATTCGTAAGTNAAGTTGCTGTAAAAAAGGGCAAAACCCGGTGAGTAAGAAAATAATTTTTATGTAGCTTATTATCTCGAGAAGTGGCTAGTGTATACGACAAACATTTTCTCTGATTAAAGGACCATTACTGATTTAATTCAAGTGTCTAATATATTTTTTCGAATTTTTAATATTCATTTAAGTCAAAAAACAAATTGTTCAGAGATGTCAATTAGACATTTGCTATTTTTGCTGACTCTCCCTACAAACTGTTTCAATTTTTGGGGAAGAAAATCTTTTCTTGCTACCTTATATGTGCAGAAAATTGAGTAAATAGTAGATTAATTGAGAAATAATCTTGTAAAAAAGAATAAAGATTGTCGAGATCAAATTAACTTTTGACAAAATCGAATTTGAAATTGGAGCTCATTTTAGTAGTTTATATGTTTACTAATAATTTTATCATGTAACTTGGGGTAGTGAAGGCAACAACACAAGAGGGTAAGTCCTTATATGATTACATTAACGCTAACAACCTCTGCGTAAGTAACGTAGGCTGCGAACCGACATTTGTTAACTCTAGAAGTCAAATACTAATAGACATCGCAATAACTACAGCGTATACATCTACTCTAATCCAGTACTGGCATGTGGCAGACAATGCCTCCACGTCAGATCGTTGATGAATACATTTTGAGGTCAATCTTACTAAGACTCCTACCAAACTGTTTCGGGATCCTCGAGGAACTGACAAGGAAAGATACCTATGTCACCTCGGGAAGAACCTAAGAGCAGAGCAAAGACAGGAGCCCAAGAATAATGGGGAAATTGAGGTATTTGCAAATACCGTACAATCTGGCATAAAAACAGTATTTGATGCATCCTCAGGTCAGAGCAACCCCCTGGTGAAACCGGGAGTTGAGTGACCTAAAGAGGAATGCTAGGAGATCAATTAATAAGACAAAAGCCACCAGACGAGACTCAGACTGGGACTGGGAGCTGAGACTTTTCAAGAAACTGGTCCGGAAAAGTCAAAGGGATGCTTGGAGAGCCTGCTGTGAGGAGATTGAAGATTACTCACAGGCTGCTAAGTCCTTGCAAAAGAGAAAGACCACGATTTGGGTCTGCTCATTAGAGAGGATGGAAAGAAATCCACCAATCTAAATGAGAGTCTGGAGATGCTGATGGGAACCTATTTTCCGGGATCCGCATTAGCAGAACGTGAGGAGTGGCCAGACGAAATTCAGAACTTACCTATGGTTATGGATTGGCAAATTGCCAACCAGATCGTAAACGAAGACAAAATAAGATGGTCAGGACAAACCTTCGTACCTTCAAGTCGCCAGGCATTGACGGCATATATCCAACTCTTTTGCAATGGGCATGGATGTACTGAGGCCGCACCTGAAATGGCTGTTTAGGTTGTAATTTGCACACCACTACAGTGGTGGTACAAGTGAAGGTTATATTGATCCCCAAAACAGGCAGGTTGGTTTACACAACCCCAAAAGCATATCGACCTACCAGTCTGACCCCGTTTCTGTTGAAAACGATGGAAAAACTGTGCGAGCGATATATGACAAACAGACAGTTACATCCCAATGCGAACAACACCAACGTTAGCAATGGAAGTGACGCTATGTCTGCCGCCCTTAGATATTTATCTAAAGGAGGTGACTCTGACAACTATGCTTCGCTTCAAGAACGTTGATGTTAAACCAAATGTAGGATGTGGAGAAGTCAGATGTCGCCTATGGAATGAGGCCGTCAGGAAGATGCCACTTCTGCAGGCAGACACTGATAGCATTTCTCCTCAGTTTGTGTTTGACAGACCCTACACTGTACTCATCAAAAACAATGAGAGGTAATTAACATCTTCACTGACGGATCAAAAAGGAAAGAAGGTACAGAATGTGGGATCTATTCTAGATCCCTACACATCCGATATCAGTGGGATATGGATTTATGTGCAATCGTGATACAAGCGGAACTGGCAGGTATAACCGTAGCTGCTAAGGAAATTTCCCGTAGGCAGATAACGGGCAAAAGTATCAGAATCTACACAGATAGTAGACAATCAGTACTAATCTTGCATAATCGGAAGATAATGTCCAGATCGGTATGGGAATGCCATCGAGGGCTGGTGGTGGCCTCAGCTACCAACAGTATATCTGTATGCTGGGTTAAGAGACACGACCGGCGCAATGGCAATAAAGAAGCTGACAAGCTAGCTAGGAGGGCATCGGGTCGTACAATATTTGGACCCAGTCCTAGTACAAGCATTCTGTCACGGCCCAATGTTAAATTTGCAGAAATTATTACCTGGACAAAAAAATATGACCGTATAGGAAATTAAATTTGAATTTGAGTTTTTTGTTCTTTAAACTCGATCCAAAATTACGAACATAGTTAAAAAAAATCACAAAGTTGCAGAAAACGGTTTTTCTAAAATAATTAAGAAAATATAGCACCTATTGAAAAATTTTAAATGAGAAAGTTGTAGGTTTTAAAAAGATCTATCCACTGATTTTTTGTAAGTATCGATTGCTTTGTTACTTTTCGAGATATATCGAAAAAACTGTTAAAAATCTTCTCTGTTCTCTTCTTCTATAAATCGTTTACATTTACGTTCCCATACTTGCTATTAACTGCAAGTATAGCCCGCAGCAAGCCAAAAATGTACATTTTTGAAAAATTTAAAAATATTAATTATTTTTCGATATATTGATTTTTTGAAAAAAAGGCGCTCTCGAAAATTGATTAGCTCTTCTCAGCGGATAGCATTACAGTAACGATTTTCGGTTTGTTTTCTTCGTAAAGAGTTATATTACCGTACTGTTAAAAAATCTTGACAATTTCAATAATTTTAAGGATCAAAAAATGAGTTTGAAAAAGTTGCACTTTTTTTGGGTGTTTTTTTCAAATAACTATTTCAATTTTTATTTACAACTATGTATAAAATATGTATAAAATTATTACAATGAAAACTAACAAGTATCCTATATTGATAAAATTATTTATCGAATGAAATTCTTCTTTTCTTTGTCGGATTGTCTTTTGATTCATGTTCTTGTTCGTCTTCCATATTTTCGTGAAGAAGTATGTTGAAAGCATTAAGAGAATAATCGTCAACATTTTCACATTGTGACTCAACAACGGTTTAGTCGAGAAGTTTGTCGAAAGCATCAAGTGAGTCTATTTCGATGTTAGAAGTTTCAAGCGCATCGCTGTAAAATGTTAATTGCGCCCTCAAATTTTCTTTTAATAAAAAAATTATCTCGGCTCCAGTCGTAGAAAAACATTTTTTTTTTAATTCTCTCTACATTATGAGGAAGTGCAAAACACCCCTCTGTAGAGGTTGTGAGCAGGAAGATGAGACAGTTTTCCATGTACTCGGCGAGTGTACTGGTGTCTGGTCAACGAGAGATTCTCTGCTAAGAGAACGGTGGCCTTCTATGGCCTACATGAGATACCCCTGAGCAACGTCATCACCTTTTTCTCCTTGATATGGACGGCCCAGGAGAGCTGATCTCTCGCTGGGCGGATGCACAAGGGGCCCAATGGGGCCTACGTGCTGTAGCTCGGTATATTGAGCTAACCTCCAAACTATTCCAGATTTCAGAAAACTTTTATCATCTCATGTTTTACAACACAAGCTAGTTGTGCGATTGGCGTGTTAAAATTTTAAAAGGGTTCCTCACGCTGAACTGAAGTGTAAATGTACTATCTATCTACAATATTCTAACCATGCATGTATTCATGGTTGCCTAAATTTGGAAAAAATTTTCTTAATTTCAACTCAACTTTGTCGAACCATGTCCATTCAGACGAATTTCCAATATTTTTCATGGAGAAAATACGCACTGAAAAGATTTTTACATTAAAAATTCATTCAAGTAATTTTTCTATTCAATAACTATTTCAGATTGTAATACAGGGTGTTTCAGGTTTTAATCGAAGAAATTTTATTACGCGATAAAACTCTCAACAATAGAAAGAAAAGTTCATATGAACTAATATGTTTTAAAGTTTCAATTTCGAGACACAGGGTGTTAAAGTTAATAAGAAAACACCTTTTTTCAAATATCCCAAAAACTTTTTGACCGATTTTAGTAAAACTTGGCACATTTTTCAATAATTAGTAAGGGGTTTAATTTTATGCAATTAGATTTAATTTAGTTATTTCGGGGGTAGCGCTGGGGCATCCTAACTACATAGGTTTTAAAGAAAAATTATTTTTTAACATTGCGATTGTGGAATTGTTTCGATTATTGTCACAAAGGTTACAAGGTTCATTAGAAAAAAAAGATAGTCCATTTTATTAACGAAATTAAACTTTCTTTTCTGGGAGAACACAGATAAACAAAATTTATTTTTTCTCGAAAAGTAAATAGGATATACAAAAATCGCAATAGGCAAAAAAATTGTATTTTTAATTACTCAATATCAATATAACGTGAAACTTTTAAAATGGCACTGGCGTGCTTAAATTTTCTTTAAAATATTTGGTTAAATTAAATCTAATTACATCGAATCAAGCCCCTTACATATATCGGAAAATGTACCAAGTTATACCACAATTGGCTAATTAGTTTTTGATATATTCGAAAACAATTATATTTTCTTAACTTGATCACCCTGCATCTCGTAAAGGAAGTTTTAAAACATACAACTTTATATGAGCTTATCCTTTTATTGTGCGAGCTATATCGCTTATATAAAATTTCCAGAGTAAAACCTGAGACACCCTCTATATTAAAACCAAATTTAAAGATATGTTCATTGTTCATTGCTTATAAGACACAAAGCATAACTATTTTTAATTTTATTTGCACATAAAAAAGTATAAACGCTTTATTTGAAATACTTTTATAATTTTATGCTAGTTTTTATACCGGGTGTAACTTTGAAATAGCGCTTATAAAGGGGCTGTCCCGAAATTCATGCAACAAAATTTGGTCATAGATTCTTAAAACAAATTTAGGGGACCCGTATTTTTTCTTTTTGCCAACTGGCCCCCTCTTTCGGAGTTACAGCCCCCTGAAGTCCGCCTCTAAGAATAATCTTTTCTTTATATCTCAGAACCCTGTTGTACAAGATTCACTAAATTTGGTACAGAGGGATTTTATGACATGTGGAATCTGATAGTGCTACGTTTTTTGGTGGGGAACCCCTTAAGACAATTTTTCGTGGACCCCATTGTCTTTGGAGCTAAAAAAAATTGATCGCATATTTAAATTTCTTAAAAATTATCAGTCCGCTAGAAAACCATTAAATTTAGAAACTTTTTGTCGCCTGATACTTTTTTCGTAAAACGCAATGTTTTCGAGAAAAATGTCACATATCGTGATTCGCCATTTTCCTCAAAAACATTGCGTTTTACGAAACAAATATCAAAAGACAAAAAAATTTCTAAATTCAATAGCTTTCTAGTTAACTAATAATTTTAAAAAAAATCAAATTAGCGACCATTTTTTCAGGTTCCAAAGACAAGGGGGCCCACAAAAAGGTGTCTTAAGGGGGTTGCTCGCCAAAAAGCGTAGCACTGTGAGATTCCACATGTCATAAAACCCATGTATACCAAATTTAGAGATTCTCGTACAACATGGTTTTGAGATATAAAAAAATACTTTTTAGGGGCAGATTTCAGGGGGCTGTAACTCAGAAAGAGGGGGCCAGTTGGCAAAAAGAAAAAATACGGGTCCCCTAAATTTGTCTTCAGAATCTATGACCAAATTTTGTTGCATGAATTTCGGGACACCCTGTATATACGGAAACAACACGTAACCATTAACAATTCAAAAGGGAGAGGAAACATGTTTTATTTTAGTATGTAGATACTAATCTAATTTAAATTTTA
>NW_019420044.1:0-7176 GCF_000390285.2 Anoplophora glabripennis
ATGTATGGAACTTTGCGAAAACATGCCGTAACTTAATGGTAGACTTTCTATATTAGTTTCTATACCACGTGAAACTGGGCGTAATTGTTTAATACAATAAATTTTGTTCAGGGGACTCAGTTTTGATGGTGTTTTACAAATTGGTCGTTAGTGAGTACCATCAAGTCTCAGTCATTATTGACCAAATTTTACTAAATTCAAAATTGTTTACTAAAGTGGTACTTTACCACATGAAATGTTACTTTGCTATAGTAGTAATGTCACTGTGCATAAAAAACAGTTTGACAAATTATTTATTTAATATTGGAAACATTGTTATACTGTACGCGCCTAAAGTATGGAATAAATTCAAATAGCAACCCCCTATTTTTTTTCTTGATTCTGAAAGATCGTTTCATTAATGATCCGACAGTATTAAAATGTTGCCATCTTACATAGGAAAGTTTTCGAGTAAATGACGATTGAATGTTAAAAAATGTAAATTTTATTCATTAAAAAAATAACAATTCCTATGTCAAGCAAATACAATTCATTAAGTTTTCTACCTAAATTAAGTGTTCGAATTGCCACCCACCGACTTCTTGACAATACGCAAGTCTGTGTAGAAATTCTTCTTGCACATTATGAAATTATTTCTAGGGTAACTTTGTGTATTTCATTTATAATACAATTTTGGAGTTCCTCTAAATTATGTGGTCTATTAACGTACACTTTCGACTTTAAGTAGCCCCATAAGAAATAGTCCAGGGGTGTAAGATCTGAGGACCTCGCGGGCCATTCTATCGGTCCTCGTCTGCCGATCCACCCCCTAGGAAAACAATTGTCCAGAAAATCTCGAACAGGGCCCATAGTGTGGAGGTGCACCGTCTTGCTGAAACCATATGGTGTCATCAGGAATATCAGGGTCATTATCGTTAGGAAAAATTACTGCAAGGTCTGGAACAAGGTCATTTTGTAAAAAGTCTGCTGTAAGGGTTCCTTCAAAAAAGAAAGGCCCTACTATTCTGTTGTCAACTACTTTAGCCCACACATTTAATTTCTGTGGGTGTTGGGTATGTGTCTCTGCCATCCAATGAGGATTTTCCCGACTCCATTACCTGCAAGTTTGACGGTTCACTGTACCATTGAGATAAAACGTGGCCTCGTCTGAAAAAAGTATTTGCCGGTGTAAATTTCTATTTACTTGACATAAATCCATCATAATTTCACAAAAATGTAAGCGGCGGTTGGGATCGTCTTCATTGAGTTCCTGCACAAGTTAAATTTTGTAGGGATGTTATTTTTCCTTCCTGAGGATACGTAGCACTGTGGTCTGACTAATTTCATTGTTTAATGCAACCAGTCGTGAAGTATTATGAGGAATATCCATCATACTTCATTAACGCTTGGACGTCCAGATTTTGGAATATCTACAACATTGCCCGTTTCTCTAAATTTAAATTCTTACTGACTGTTGATTAACTGATACGGCGATCTGGATGTTTTTCATTAAATAAATCGCAAACTTTCTGCTGCGTTCTAGTCTTATCCTCGCATCCGATAAGAATTCAAATTTCAATTCTTTGTGTGACAGTTAAATGTGCCATAATACTTTAAATTCAACAATAATTTTTATATCGCTTACAATACTTAGAAAGTCGGTATGACAGTGACACTTTGTAAAGATTTACACCTANAAAGATTTATACCTACGTGATCCATAAAAAACTTCAGTCCTTTCGAAAAGCTAAATTTGATAACGTGTTTGCTTTATTTTAATTGATTTGGGTTTTTTAACATTCAATCGTCATTTACTCGAAAACTTTCCTATGTAAGATGGCGATACTGTCGGATCGAAAATGAAACGATCTTTCAGAATGAAGAAAAAACATTTCGGTATTTCGGTGAAAAATGGTCGTATCGAGAATTAAAAAAAAGCATTTTGAAGCTCTAAGATTCTAGTTTTTAGATTTTTCGTTCGAAATTTTTTAAGAGCTACGGTTATCATGCAATTCTAAGAAATAGAGCGACAAAAATTTTGCAAATTTTCTTTCTTTTTCTGAGTCCACGAACTTGGAAAATTTTTTTTCAGCTAAGCCATTGCATGTACCAGATAGCTTGTTTATTCAGCTTCAATTTCCTTTTTTAAAATTTCGATACGACCACTTTTCCTCGAAATATGGGACTTTTAATGGAAAAACATCCTTTTGTCTTCAATTATCGATATCTCGGCGACAAATGGTCGTAGGTACAGAGAACCGAAGGGAAATTTCGAAAAGTGGAATAAATTTCTTATAATGCCCCTGCAACGTTTCGCAAAAAAATTTTTTTTTCATCTTTTACACGAATTTTAAAAAACAGGAAGAAAAGGGTATTTTTTTTTTGAAAATTGAATGCTAAATTAGAAATATTCACAAAATGACTAATGTTAAGCATGGCTTTTACAGTTCGATATACCCAGAAGAACCCTGTGAAGTTTCATCTCGATCTAGCGAACCGTTTTTTTTTGTTTCAAACAGTCAAACTTTTGAAAAAATTAAAGGGTCACGTTTTTGAGCTTTAAACAGCACATAATCATGATGAAAATGGAAAAAAAAAATTTTTTTGAGGTTTCCTCACATTTTTACGGTAAATAACGTTTAAATTGGTGAAAAAAAAAAAATCGAAAATTTTTTTCACGGAAGAAAAAGGGTAGTTTTGAAAAAAAAACTGGTTTTTAAGTGGTTCCAGACCGCACAAAAATTAATTAGAAATTTGTCTCAAAAAACGGTATGAATCGGGGTCGAGATCTGGTTTGGGTCATAAACTTTAATTTTTGTTTAATTAAAAGTTGATGAACAGAATCATAGGACGGAAAAGCCGAATCGTGCTGGAAAAAATTGGATTTTGTTTTCTTCAATGTCCGGAAGTTTTTCCATAAAAACAAAAAAAAAACTTCAAAAAATGACCTGCATCTCAAAAACAACCAACCTCTGAACTTACGCCATCTTTTCCTCAAAGTAAAATTTCATAATATTTACCTTCTTCAGTAAAAAAATTTGTATGTAAATTGAAATTTATTACTACTAAGGGAGGCCTTAATCATGTACTTTCCGTTACTAGTGGGATATATTGCAAAGTCCCATGTTGCGTTGGTGAACTTTTTTTCAAAGGGCCTCCAAATCCAATCTAATTGCAAATTTAGCCGATTCGGGTCGCAGGAGGACGGTGCCTAAAAAATATTTACCGCCTAGGATCTGAGTTTAATTTGGCCACCTACGCTGCCCTGTTAAAATCGAACGGGTGGATCGTGCCTTTTTCTCATTACCGGGATAATAAGAGTTCGTTAAAAATGCAAATTCCAATCTATAGCGAAGGGATTGGGTATACATTTTTAACTAATTTGTGATTAAATGTAAAATGTAGTTATTCGCTCCTATCTTCTCGTTGTATTTGCTTCGGAGGATCGCATTTCAGGTATTCCTTTAAGGAAAGTCAGGACCGGTTCCAGCCGTTCGGCTACATCACTAATTTTATCATTCCTATACGCATATTTTTTATTTACTATTGTGTCAAGTGTCATTCTAAGGCATTTGACAGTGTGGATACGTCATTATTATGCGCTAAATTCAAATATTACGGTTTCGACAATATATTTCTAAATTTCTTGTCATAGCTCGCAGGAGCAACTGATTGATTACTATGTATGGGGTGCCGCAGGGGTCGGTTTTGGGTCCTGTTCTTTTTCTGATATCGGATATGTTCAATAAAATAAATTTGCATTTGCTGCAGATACTGATCTCTTTTTTTCATTTGATCTTAACGATACTGTTACAACCAGTTTTTTTCAGTTCAGTTTTTTTTTCAGTTTTTTAATTGTAGCTCGAAAACGAAGCAAAATTTCGCTATAGTTCATAGGAAAAAATATTTAGAGAATTGAATTTCCCATCGAAAAATTTGAAAGAAAAATTGTATGCAAAAAATAGTTAATAAACAATTTGAAGAAAAAGCAAAAAAATCAATTTTTTTATTCTTTTTACTTTTTTGCCTCTATTTTTTTGAGTATAGATAGGCATAGGTATTGCTTCATAAAAAAAATAGATAAAATTTCCTTCAGAAAAAGAGCTTGTACAGTATTTTTGGATGAGAATTGAATGATATATATGGCCGCTCAAACTTAACCAATTTTTCGATTTTCGTCGTGTTTACCCTTATACGTTTTAATTCTCATTTTTTACAAAAAAGGAAGGATTCTTTCAAGGATTTTCATCACAGGACTTGTTCGAATGGTCATTAAAAATGAAAAAAACGAGGGGTGCTATTAAATTAGAGGGTTGAAATTGAAGATAGGGGTGAAAATGCACTTTTGCAGTTTTTTTAAATATAGCAGGAAATCGAAGCAAAATTTTGGTATAGTTCATAGAAAAAAATTTGTAGAGAATTTTGAATTTTCCATCGAAATGGCGTATTTAAAAAATTTATAAGAAAAATTTTATGCATAAAATCGTTAACAAACAATTTTAAAAAAGTAAAAAATGAGATTTTTTAATTTTTTTTACTTTTTTGAATTCATGTTAAAAACGACGAAAATCTAAAAAATATTTAAGTTTGACCGGTTATAACTGTCAATATTAGTCCAAAAACTTTAGAAAACGCATCATTTTGAAGGGAATCTCATCTAGTTTTTTTGTACAGCAATTTTCTTTGCCTACTTCTACTACTAAAAAAATTGAGTCAAAAAGTAAACAAAATCAGGAAATCTTATTTTTTACTTTTTTAAAATTGTTTATTAATGATTTTTTGCATAAAATTTTTCTTTTAAATTTTTTAAATAAGCCATTTCCATGGAAAATTCAATTCTCTATATAATTTTTCCTATGAATGATAGCGAAATTTTGATTCGTTTTCGAGCTACTATTAAAAAACTGAGTGCGGTGTATTTTCACCCTCTAATTTAATAGCACTCCGGTATTTTAATCTAAAATGACAATTTGAAACTAAACTTGAGCAAGTGCAGTGCTTTGCTCTTCTATTCCAAATTCATGGAGCATTTGCTCAGAACTCAACTTGTGATGATAAGTCTATTCCGCTAAAACATTCTGCAAAATAGAAATATGTGTGAGTGCTAGTAAAGAAATCGTATTTGTCTCTTAAACACCTTTACAGGAACAGAAATATTATTGACTTTGATTTGAGGAAATCTCTTGCTGAATCAATGGTTTTATCAATTATTACATATCTTACTTTCCGTGTCTGGAAAATGTTCAGAACTCCTGTTGCAGTTTCGTGTTGATTAAAAAGGTTTGATTGGGTGTCATCCAAAATAAAAGAGTTTCGTTGGCTTAGCATTGAAAATATTTTTAAGTGTCATTTATCAGTATTTGTGCATCGATTGTTTCAAACTTCCACTCCTACTGATCTTCGTAATGTTAATTTATCCTCTACATAGCCTTGCTCTTTAGTAATAGTACTATGTTGCGACATATTCTCTGTAAACTTATTAATATTTTCATTTGTAATCTGACTACGGTCCTGTTACACTCCGCGCCGCACTAAGCCTAATAATAACAAATAATTTCAATGATATGTTATTTCTTGAATCTGTTATAATTGACAAAAACTGCTAAACAGTAAAATTGTGCCAATTTTTCACTCGTTTGGATTGCAACAACAACTTTTTCAAACTCGTGAGAAATTAGCACTTTTCCGCACTCGTTACACGATAGCCCATTGTTTTATCTGACAATCACGTGCCATTTTTCAACACAATTAGACATAATATCGATGTACATTACCTGTGTCGCCCTCATCATCGATGTAGTATCCGGTTCCATTGTAGAACAGCTCTCTAATTGACTTCTTTGTTGTTTGGTTCATCTGAAAGGGCGCTATAGTAGTGGCGTCCACCCCCGTCCTTCCGATTTCTTGAAAGGGTGATCCAATCCTGACTGCTGTCAAATTGAACACCTCTATTTGACTGGAATTGAAGGGTTGCATCTTGGGCTACGGAGCGATCGCTTTGTTCTGGCTGTGCTTCCTCATTAATTCGATGATATGGACGTGCAAAGCCTAAAACAGGCATAGATGGCCAAGTAAAAAAAAGGTTATTTTATTTTTGAAATGTGCTGTTGTCTGCGTGAGTGTAAGATAGTTGACGCACAATATTGAGGGGAGCATTTTCAAAGTATGATTTAGTGAGATATCTGTGAAATGGTATGGAACACCTAGTCAGTCATTGAAGCTTTTCACCTCCGAATTCTTTGAAACTGAACCGATCGACTTGAAATTTGGCAGATAGTTAGAGAAAAGGTCAATGAACATTAGTGACATAGCGCCGATTGACGCTTCCACCCTGTTGGGGGCTCTCGGGGGGTGGATTTTTTTTCAAAAATAACGCTGGAAATCGATAGAGAATCAAATTTTGAGCAAAAAATATTCGAAGAATTTTTTCGAGAAATCAATAGTTTTATTTAGTTATTCACGATTGAAAACTTGGAAAAGTATTTTTCGCGAATAACTTAAAAACTACGTATCTTATTAAAAAAAGTGTAATGAACAAAAATGTAGCTTATAAATAAACAAAGAAAACTGTTTTTTAAAAAGTGTTGTACGTCCTATACAAAGGGAAATATGGTTAGTGGAATGGGACTTGTTTTGGGGGGAATACTCGAATCGATGTATTCAACGTCAAATAACAGAAAAAGGATTAATTTTTACGTGTATAACAGTAGTTTTTTGTAGTACTCAAAAAGACCTTCAAAATGAGCACTTTTAAAAGTTAATTAGAGCAAAATTGAAGGAGTTATCGTCAAAAACCGATGGGTAGCTCATATTTTTTAAGGAAAAATGAGCAGTAAACGCTGTACCATTTCCATCAGAATTAAAATTAATCGTAGGCCCTTTAGAATTAGTTTTGTTTTAGTGTTTTTCATAGGATCCTGAAGTTAGACCGGTTTGGAATTAGAATGCATATTGTTTTTGAATAATGTATGGTAAAAGTTGAAAATGTATTTTTCATTATTCAAAAAAAATTGCCTTATTTATACAGGGTGTCTCATAATTAGATGCCAACCCTGAACAGGCCGATTCTATGATCAAAACTAAGTAAAAAAGTTCAGATGAACATGGGTCCAGAAATGCTTCCTAAGGGCACAGGGACCCATTGAAGACGGAGGAATGGAAATCATTTTTTTGCAATATCTCTCAATCGCGTTGTGA
>NW_019420045.1:0-7155 GCF_000390285.2 Anoplophora glabripennis
AGCCAAAAAAATTTGGTCGTATATTTAAATTTCTTAAAAATTATCAGTCCACTAGAAAGCCATTAAATTTAGAAACTTTTTGTCCCTTTATACTTTTTTCGTAAAACGCAATGTTTTCGAAAAAAATATCAAAATGTGATCAAATGCATATCGTGATTCGCCATTTTCTTCAAAAACATTGAGTTTTACGAAACAAATATCTAGAGACAAAAAAGTTTCTAAATTCAATGGCTTTCTAGATAAGAATTTAAAAAAAATCAAATTTGCGACCAAATTTTTCTGGTTCCAATGACAAAAGGGCCCACAAAAAAGTGTCTTAAGGGGGTTTCTCGTCAAAATGCGTAGCACTGTAAGATCCCACATGTCATAAAACCCCTGTGTACCAAATTTAGTGATTCTCGTACAACATGGTATTGAGATATAAAAAAGACTTCTTAGGGGCATATTTCAGGGGGCTGTAACTTCAAAAAAGGGGGCCAGTTGGCAACAAAAAATACGGGTCCCCTAAATTTGTCTAAAGAATCTATGACCAAATTTTGATGCATGAATTTCGGGACGCCCTGTAGTAGAATTATTAACCAGAGTTTGTCCAGAAATTGCTTTTCGAAAATGTTTCATACTATATATAAGGGAAAAGTAACGCTGGATTTTTATTATTGCGCCATTCCCATCCGGCAATGGATGAGCGAGTGAGGATTATGAAAATTCATTACAAGATCGGAGAGTGTGTAGCTGAGACTGTGCGCAAACTACGTAGAATTTTCGGTAGAAGGAATACCCCGAATGAAACACACTGTGAAAAGATTCTAGTGAAATTAAAATTCTTTTAAAATACACATCTTAGGACCCAAACTTTAAAATATATATTAATTTATTGTGGCAATTTATTAATTTATGTAAAAAGTGCCCCGTCTCAAGATGTTTATATGCACATGTACGACAAGAATAAACAGAAATTTCAAAAATTTCCTTCAATAGTAAGAATGTTTTATTATACATTATGCCGTAAATATATGACATAAAAAATAAACTATAGAAATAATCTTTTCAGAAATAATCAGATAATTGCATTTGATACGTAAAACACGAAATAAATGATAAATAAACTCACACAATTACCAACTAAATAGGCAATATCGGAACCAGATACTACTACAGCACTGACATGCGGTTGAACCGTCATAGGTCATTCATCTCTTAAGCACTTTTAGATGGATTATGTTTACCTACGGACTTATTTAACTTAATATTTTATATCAAAGAGTTAATTACAACTTTATTTGATGGGGATTTAGGAAATTTTTTGGTATTCACTGAAATTAGTTTAATATCTTTAAAGTATCGTAAAAGTAAAGAACTATACCATTAAAATATATTAATACGAGTAATGTTGGCTACTTTCTAATGTTCTATTCTACTATCTTGAATACTTATTATAATAATTTATTTATTTGCATATATGTATTATGAGCATATTATTATCTTGGACTGACATAGATGAATAGAATTCAAGGTTACGGAATTCACATATATGTATGTAGGTATCCAAATAAACATATTCTCGATTTTAAATATTTTTTCTATACAGGATGTCCCACGGTGACGAGACATTAGACATATTTCAGAGACTAGTGTTTCTGTTCATGGGCAATTTGACAACAGATCAGGAGAAAAACTGCCCCCAAATATAGAAAATTGCAAATATCTCTAAAAATAGTAACGGTAACCCTAACATGATTATATGGCTTGAAAGTAAATTTAAATCTGCATACGACAGAGTAAAAAAATATAGGGTGTTCCATTTAAGTTAACAAAGTTATAGCTGTTTGAAGTTGTCAAAATGTAACAGCAAAAATGAAACACCTAGTATTAAATGTTTTAATTTATTGGTATATCATAATGTAGTGTTACCTATGCCCTTTACAGGTACCAAAAATCCGTTTGATATCACGTTCCTGAAAAGAGTTACTAGCATCTCCGCTGACCCTCGCATCTGTCAAATTTTTTCTTTAAAAATTAATGTCTCAAAATCTATAACTTCTAGGTATAGGGAATATTTAATAAAGTGGCCCTCAAATTTCACGTAGAATCCGAAAATACAATAATATATTTAAATAACGAAGATGACGTTAACTTCCGGTATAACCGGAAGCGTTAGGTGGACGCCATTATTTTAGTTGAGAAGGACATGACCGAAAACACTATTGCCCAAATTTTCAAAATTAAAATCGAAGTAGTTTTTAAAATATGTCTAATATTTCGTCACCGTGGGACACTGTATACTTCTTACAGTTTTCATACGATATATGTGAAAAAAAAAAAACTGAAAAATAGTTTAATATCGTTAAAATATTGGTTACCGATTCGATAATCTTATACAGAACACTATTTAGTCAAGTACGAACCAGATTTCTTCAAATTTTCCTTTTTTGTAAAAATAAAATAACAGTAGGCAGTAGGCATTCAAAAATGTATCTCTTTCAATTACAATTAATATGAACAGAACTTGAGGGTTATCGTGAGAACACAACAGTGCATAAAAATCTGGAACAGTCGATAAGAAATTATCATGGGAATAGCCCCAGACGGCACAAACCCTCGAGTGGGAACCATTAAAATGAGCCTTGCATTTGTTTCGGTCTTTAGAGCAGACTTAATCATTCTCGGAAAGTTCCACCATGTGCGCAGCATGCATACCGACATTGAGGTTATTTTCTACGGGCCATAGACCGTTTAAAAAAAAGCGAGGCATGTTTCTTTTTTGCCACCAAATCAAGACATAATAGAGACCGGAATATATGGTTGGTGCTGTGTATAAAAGTCCAGGAAAATTAGCATTTAACCTCGATAAAATTCCCTCAAAGCTGGATTTTTGCATAGACGTTCTTTGAGGTGTCCCAAATCCGCAAAAATCGCAAAAATGGCCACCCAAGATATTGTTGGTCAAAGTTTTTTGCAAATATCTCGCGTTCTAGGCATCGAACATCCATAATGTAGTGGAGTTGTAAAGAATTCAATTATTTACATAGTTTATCTCTTGCATTTTTTCCCAAAACCTCATCCTTTTCGAGATATCCAAGGTCAAAGTTCCAAAGAAAACGTTTTTTCGCGAATATCTCGCTTCCTACACATCGGACGTCCATGAAGTCAATGTAAAATTTGTAGACAATTTAATTATTGGCAATATTGGTAAATCCATTAATTATTATATTAATCATCAATCTCGCATCTCGAGAAGAAAGAAGTTTTGGAAGAAATGCAGGAGATTAATGTTATACATAATATTTTTTCCTATTCCACGTCGTCCAAGATATTCGCGAAAAAATCTGTTTTTGAAACCTTTGAATATATCGAAAAAGGGCGAGGTTTTGAGCAAAATTGTAAGGGTTCAATCTTAGTTAAGTAAATTCTGGACCTTATGGATGTCCAATGGATAGAACCCGAGATTTTGCAACAAACTTATTTGTCTTGGAAGTGAAGAAGAAAAATTTAAGTAAGAACTTTATAATTGTTTTAATGGTTCGGTACTCTAGTAAAACTGTTTTTTTTTTCTTGAAGCTAATAGTTCAAGAAAGAGTAATTTTTTTCATAAAAAACACCATCGTTGGAACAAATTTTAAAATGGGGATAATAATAAACAAACCAACGCAACGTACAGCTGTTGAATTTATGTGAAATAAAATGACATGTTCGTATTTGCAATCACACTTGCCTCCTTGCTCACGAATTATGTTTGTGGTATTGTCGATGACTTGCACTTATTTTTTTTTTTTGTAAAAAACACTCAATTTTAAGAAGTAAATATTCAATAGAAAATTCTTACTATTTCGAAACAAGTTATAGGTATTAGATCTTAGGTTCGTATCGGTACCAACTGAAAATTAAGCCTCTCGCGCTTCGTTTTCTTTGTTTTCCGAAACGTGCCTGTAAAACATTGTTGCCAACGACTATTATTATCCCATTTTTTGCCACTTCTGGGGCGTAATTATTTCAAGACGTCTTTTTACGGTGCAGCGCAACGAACGCCAGACATGCAACGCGGTTATTAAATATTACTTAAAACGTTGCCATTGTAATTTAATTCCCGTCCGGCATCTCGTTAGCCCCGCGAACTGAATGATATGCACGGAGCAAAGCTTTTTTTTAATTCTCAGGGCGTTGTAATCTTTCAGGTGGACTAGAGGCAGTACAACTAACGGTTTGTCGCGTTTGTATCTTTTTAGATTNCCTTAGCTCAGTTTTTATTATTTTGTGATCGTTTTTATTAGGATATTGTATTCTTTTCTAAATAAAAAAAGTACAGTAGCAATATTATTATTATTATTTATCAGTTTTTTACATTAAAAAAAATAGAGAAGCCTTACAAAATAAATATCAAAATTTGATATATGATCCGATAAATATGGGATATACAGGGTGTTTCAGAAAGACCTCCCGTAAATTCAGGAGGCGATAGTACGACAAAAAATAAGAATGTTTTGTCCTATGAACTATATGTCTATCTCCTCTTGTTTTCGAGATACAGAGCGACAAAATAAAATTTTTTGAATAGAATTTTTACGAAAATTTCCAAACGGTGCGAAGTTTTTATGAAATTTGGTATTTCGGGATTTTTAAAGACGCCAAATACGCTGATCTAATTAGTTTTTGGATATTTCATAGAGGGCGCTAGTTACGCTACATTCCTATTACATTTTAGGTTCTAATTTTTTTAAGGTTAGGTTTTTTACCATTCGGGCTCCAATTTCTAATGTACCATTTTATTTTTTAAAAATAATGTGACTGTAGTTAGTTAATTACAGTCACTAACATTTTGATATAAAGTTATTAGAGTTTAAAATATTACTGAGAATTTATGCGATGTTTATGAGACATCCATCAATAAGTTTTGACATAAGCCTACTTTGAGAAAAGTCACTTATTTTCTACACCGTAATATTGTAAGAGTTCAATTAAAAGCCTTTTTTTCGAAAACTGTCCACATAGGAAGTTTTAACGAAAGTACATTATTTTTAGAAAATAAAATTGTACATTAGAAATTGGAGCACGAATGTTAAAAACCTAACCTCAAAAAAATTAGAACTTAAAATGTAATACGAATGTAGCATAACTAGCGCCCTCTATAAAATATACAAAAAATAATTAGACCAGCGTATATGGCGTCATTAAAAACTCCGGAATACCAAATTTCATAAAAATATTTCGCACCGTTTGGAAATTTTGGTAAAAATTCTATTTAAAAAATTTTATTTTGTCGCTTTGTATCTCGAAAACAAGAGATACGACATATAGTTCATAAGACAAAAAATTCTTATTTTTTGTCGTACTATCACCCCCTGAAACACCCTGTATATCCGATATGATATGATATTTATATAAATATCATATTTTCGAACCTTGTGCCAATGTGAACTTTAATTTTCAATTTATAAGATTCGAGATCGAATTTAATGTTGAAATGTTTATTTAGAAAGTAGAATAAAAACAAATATAATTTAAAGTTTTTGTAAGCCTTCAACAAAATTTATTGGCATAACATTGTACTTAATGGGTAAATATAATAATGGGTTTATACTTTTCCACGTTTCTTTTTGTAAAATAACGAGGTTGTTATAAAAACGATTATATATTTTTTATTTTAAATAATATGACTGTTACGACACATCACGAGTTGCAATTTTTAGTATGTTGTTAGTAAAATAAGTTAATTAGGTATCATTAGTAAATCTTATGCATTTTTTAACATTTGCTATAGTCTTTTTAAAGCATATCATTTCATAATCTACATCAGTATTAAATTCTGGATTATTTATCAACATTAAATCTGTAAAATATTATTAAGGAAACTGTTGCTTTACATTTTTAAATCTCATTATAATTTACTTAAAAACAATATTAAATCTGTTCAAAAATATGAAAATCATGACATGATTATGTATAACAAAAAGGTCATGCAAATTATGCATACAACAATATGGGAAGCATTTTGAATACTCACTTGCCTAATACTATACGAGCTTTCCTGGATTTTATTGATTATTTATTTTTTACGCTTTTAAATCAAAATATGTATATGCTAATGTTCGCAAAAAATATTTGTATATTATATTTTTTGCGATATCTTCAAATTCCTTAAACATATGCACCTGGATACTAATTTAGCAGTAAGTATGATACAAATTTCACATGTTTGTGTAACGGGCAGTTGTAACAGCACTGCTTTATCCACAACTTATTTTTAATTTTATGTGATTTTAAAAAAAGTGGTCTTGTTTAATTTCAATAAGTGGAATTTTTTGAAATTCGGGTTTAAATACATAACATCGATCGTATATTTGAAAAACGAGACATTTCGAAAAATTTCTACGAAACAAACATTTTAGTTTGAAAAAAAAAAAATAATAGGCAGTAGGTACGTTTTCATTGAAGAAAGTGGAAGCAAATTTTCATGAAAATATAAAAATAATTCGACTAAAGTATAGTATTTATGTCTTTCCTATCTCAGTTGAAGACCAAAGAGCTAGTCAGTATGTACCAGGTTCGGTCGCAACGCAGCAACTCGGCATTGAAATATTCGAAAAACTTGTTCTCATATTTATTTAGCCATACCCGTTTGCAGGTCTGGTCGAATTAAACGTGGAGGTGGTAGAAATGTTTGAAGAATGCGCGGGCGGGCAAACGCCGCACAAACACAGCCGCACTAGGCGATAACTTTTTGTTGTTTGCCTAGCAGTGCAGTGCAGCAGTGCGGAATTATTTTATTGTTGATTATTTTTATTTAACGCGGAATTATTTTATTGTTGATTATTTCATACCTTCTCGTTGGTTCTTGGCGAGCAGTAATATATTTGAATGAAAATGTAAATGCTTTTTGATATGTCATAACCAAAATTTACCATCAATGTAATAAAATTGTTTGGAGATATAGATAATTAAAATATGTTGCTGGCCAAATGAACATATAATAGAAATTTTCTAAACATTATATAGGTACAAATTATTTTTTACCTTAGCAGAAAACTTCTTTAGGGACGCCTATGAAAATCATTAAATTTTATTTCTAGGCGTTTTTATACATGTTCAACTGACTTCGGAAAGACTATACTTGGTTTAGAAATTGTTGTTCAATGTACCTGAATCTAAACCTGAATTTTT
>NW_019420046.1:0-766 GCF_000390285.2 Anoplophora glabripennis
TATAAAACTGATCTACTGATTAACAACGGAAGGAGGAGGGTACAATAAAATTCCCAATTACGTTGTTATAATTTAAGCCAGGATCGTCCCAGATTTTCTCATCAGTGCGCTAGGCAGAAAACTAAGGCGAACTTTTAATAGCGTCGTTTCCTAATTTTTAATAATTATGCGGAAAAAAAGTAAAAAATTGCTTCTACTTCATTTTGCATAAAAAACTACTGTCATATAATTTCGCAATCAGTTTTATTTCAGAAGAATATTAAAAAATAGTTAAATTAATACTATCCTACTGAATTGAGTTACAAACTTATACAGAGTGTTCTGAAAGTCCGTCAAGGAACTCCAGTCATTTTACTGTTTAAATAACTAATTTAATTCAAGTTTGATTAGTCTCTCATTTGGCACACCCACTAATTAGATGAAACTCTATTGGACCAAATTGTTTTGTTCATAACTTTTTTCTCTTGCTAATCCAGGAAATATAGCGAGCGTTCAAATAAAAACGTGGTCAAGTTGGTTCTGAAAATTTGGACGTAGGGCGTAGCGTATAGCAAATGAACTTAAACGTCATCTGTCAAAGCGCTATATCGCCGCTATCAATTTGAATATTTTCATTTTAAACGCTTTTTAAAACGAAAATATTCAAATTGGTAGCGGCGATATAGCGCTTTGACAGATGACGTTTAAGTTCATTTGCTATACGCTACGCCCTACGTCCAAATTTTCAGAACCAACTTGACCACGTTTTTATTTGAACGCTCGTTAT
>NW_019420046.1:1912-7504 GCF_000390285.2 Anoplophora glabripennis
CGTGAAATTAACAATACCCCGAGCATCTTAGAAAATGTCTTTAATTCTTTGAGGAACAGGTGTGAAAAGTGCTTGGAACAAGGAGGGGGACACTTTCAGCAGCTGCTTTAATTTATTGTTATAACAAGGAGGGGGACACTTTCCGCAGCTCCTTTAATTGTTTGTTATTGTTATCACGATTATTCTTTAAAATAAAGTTATATAGTCATTAACGTTATTGAAACTGACAGCTGCTATACAGCTCGTTGAGAAATGAGGTTAAGTTGGTCGCTATAAGCTACTCCCTACGTCCAATGTGTCAGAGCCAACTTCGACCACGTTTTTATTTGAACGCTCGTTAGAACTGGACGCGACTTTTTGTTTCGGCAAGCTGAATTTACCACTATAGATGCTAATATTATGTACAATAACATATTAGTTTCCAGTCATCAAAATGGGGGGAAGATACAGGGTGGTTAATTGTATAATTTTTACGTAAATTCACGTTTTTCGCTTATAAAACTAGCCCTCGAGCGTCAAAAAATATTGATTAGATCAAAAGTTATAAACAGAAGAAGTTTATTTAAGACTTTTGAATTAAACATTTAATTTTATAAACTGCGTTATTATTACCAGAACGTTTTGGCATCGCATTCTCTCATTCCTTATCACTGTCTAATAACTCACACAACTCTGGAATCGGTAAGTTGAATAGTTTACAAGTTATGGCTTAATTCAAGCCGATAAATGTAATCGTTTAGCAGGAAATCGCTATTAAAGTGTTATTAAACATCAAATTTTTGATAATTCTTTCTGCAATAAATCAAGTTGTCATGCTGTAATACCATCTTTGTAAAACCAGCTTCGTTAGTAAATATAATATTAGTAAATTCCTTGTCTTATTTTTCTACAACGCTATTACAGAGCCGAAAAATATTATGGTGAAAAATCAAACATACCTGCTTTAAACAATTTTTATTACAATTCGTAACACCAAAATTACTAATTATATTTATTTGAAGCATGGCAACAACAAGAATTATCAAAAATTTGATGTTTAATAACACATTAATAGTGATTTCCTGGTAAACGGTTAAACAAAACAAATTTTAGGTTCTAGATAAAGTGCCCTCTAGCGGTGTATAATGAAACTTTTCTCAGATTGGTCCAATAGAGCTTCATCTACTTAGTGGGTGTGCCAAATGAGAGACAAATCGAACTTGAATTAAATAAGTTATTTAAATAGAAAAATAAAAAAAATGAGCTTTGACAAGCTATAACTTGTGAACAATTCACAATTCGAAAAAAATGTATTTTAATTACATACTGCTATTATTTTAATCCGTAGAATCACCTCCAAGAGTTTCCTGAGGGACTTTCAGAACACCCTGTTCTTCACCTCTTTAGGTAGGAATCATTAACCTTCCTCTGTTGTTCTCGGACTTGTCTCTGTGGCAGCGAACCTTCTATCAGAGCCTCTAAAATTGGCAAAATCCTGCATTTCTGACACATATCTTGCGTATAGGGAAGTCGATTTTTTAAAAGAATCGATAACTGTCACAAGAACTGCATACGGGCAGAAGAAAATCCACATGCCTTAATCGAAACTCGCCATTAACAACAGTTCTCTCTGAATGTGTAGACTGAAATTATTGGAAACGGTTCAATTGGCCCACAATTTCTGTCACGTAGATCAAATGCTCTCCAAGAAGTACTTCCGTGTCTTTTGAAGATGTAGAGAGGAGGCCGAGAAATATTTTTACATGAGAGACATCGATCATAAAGATGAGTAGAATACGAACACACGATTAAAAAATAAATTAAAATTAAAATGCATCTATTTTCAAATAACTATTTAAACCTCTTTTCGGACCGCTCCTGACCGCTGACCTACAAAGGTTTATCGAGAGTGAATCTCTACCGTATTCGGTCACTAACCTAGCTTTTACTACGTTTTTAATAGTGAACGACAAAAATAGACCTTTTTACTTCGATACATGAATAAAATATTTTTTTACATTTTAAATATTAACAAGTATTATTTATTTGTTAATAAAAACAAACGTATAAGGATAATAATTGTTTTCGAATGTTGGATTACTTAGTGTTTTTAATATTGTTAACATATTCACTGCGTTTTATAATTGAATATGAGTTTTTAGTATTATGTTCAATTAATTATTCAGTTTGTAGTACGTATACCTAGTGACTTATTGCCTATTTAAAGTGCTAGTACGGCTAAAAAAACACTCATTCGTCCATACCACTATGCAAAGTTTGGATTCGCTGCACTTTGATTTTGAAATCACTTGCATAATTCAAGGCGACTGGGAAAATCAGTTGTTTCGCTTCAACGTACGATCGCTCTGTGCTGGGAAATAGGGCGTCGAATCAACGGGAGTTAAGGGATAATTCGCTTATTTTGTAAAAAGCCGAGTAAATTTTTTTTTCGATTTTCTGTCTTTATTAGGCCTTCCGAATGCGTGATTAAAATTAATAACATTATGACTTAATCCCCCTGTATATAACTATACATATTTTTTAATGATCTAAAATTAGTTTGTTAAAAGTCGAATCCTTCGCTTATAACGTCACATCTAAATGAAAACGGCACTTTCGTTTTTGTCCCCCGGTTCGTTTTCATGAAAGTGCGTAGCCCCAGCAGGAGTAATTATATATGTATGTATGTACTTTACGATCTCGTATCAGCCGGAGTGGGTTAAGTGACGGAAATGCGGTTTACAAATTGATTAACCGTACCACTTTGGAAAGAGCTCTTTGGTTGTAGCTGTGTAAGACTCCAGGGATGTAATTCGGAACATGAGCGCAAGCGCTGTCGAGGAAGCATCTATCGTGAGTTGTAGGCCTACGGCTCGTACCCTAACTTTCGATTTCTTTAATCTAATCAGCGTCACATTTGTTCGTTTTTCTCTGTTTCCATAGTTAGAAATATTTATTCTATTATTACTTACTTCATCTTTTAGAATTTATAGCCACCAAGGATCCAAGGTCACAGAGTAATCTGAAACAGATTTTTTGTTAGGCAAGACTCTTTTCATAAAAATAATCCTTGACTTATCGTTTTGGCGCAATATTTTATTTCATCATTTAAAAAAAAAAATTCACAGTTGGCAAAATATCCATTAAAGAAGTCTGTACCACAAATAAATAGCTTCAGACAATAAAAAATAAAATTCATTTACAGAACAAAATTTACGGAATGTTTTAAGAAATATAATAAAAAAAAAAAGAAAATAAAATAACACCTAACCAGAATAGTACAACTGAGATATTAACTGAAAATTAAATCTAAAAATACTACGCCAAAACCCGTACTAAAAAGAAAAATTTCTTATTTTAATCTAGTGGAAAGACACTTTCCCCTACGAAAAATGAATGTTGGTAAGAAGAAGCCTGCTGTTGTCTGGTTTGATGATACACTTAAAGACATGAGGCGGACAATTTCCACCGTTAAAATAATATATGATGTTACAAAAAATCCATTGCACTACAATATCTATACTAATCTGCAAAGAGACTATATTGTTGCTATCAATGCAGCAAAAAAAAAGAGCATTTGAAAATTATATAAATACATCTAGTAATAAACTAAAAGCTAGTTGGAATATCGTCAACCAAGAGCGAAATAAGGTGCAGTCAGTAAGTTTGCCAACATTATCCGCGACTGAATTTAATGAATATTTTACAAATATAGCTAATACGTTAAGAGAATCTATTCCAGCTAGCAACTTATCAATTGAGAGGTTGTTTGCTCGAGTACCTTCTCCTTCTAGTTCTTTTTTTATAAAACCTGTATCGGAAGATACAGTATTACAAGCAGTTAAATCTCTGAAGGATTCCCCATGCACTGACGTTTTTGAAATTAATTCGAAAATACTTAAGGAAACTATTGAATTAATACTCCCATTTTTAACTTCACTAATAAATGTTTGCTTCAACAGGGGTATTTTTCCCCAGTGCTTTAAGCTGACTAAGATTTTACCAATGTTCAAACAAGGAGATCCAAATCTTACAAATAATTATCGCCCAATCTCAATTATACCAATTTTTGGTAAGGTGATTGAAGCCATAATGAAGGCGAGATTATATACTTTCCTTGAAAACAATTCCGTTTTATGTGCGAGTCAATTTGGTTTTAGACCGAATCGGTCTACAACCAATGCAGTGCAGGGGGTTGTGAAAGACGTTATCAGAGGACTTGAAAAGGGTGAACACACGGCTATTGCTTTATGCGACCTCACAAAAGCCTTCGACTGTGTCCCCCACGAATTATTATTAGCTAAGTTGGAGCATTACGGTGTGAGGGGTTTGCCACTAGTTTTTTTTAAGTCATACTTAATGGACAGGTCTCAGTGTGTCACAATTAACAATAATGTGTCCGAATTTAAAGTGAATAACCATGGTGTACCACAGGGATCCATTTTGGGACCAATCTTATTTTTGATCTTTATAAATGACATTCATTACTCTCTTTTACCTAATAAATGTATACTGTTTGCGGACGACACTACTTTGTTGGTGTCACACAGGGACTGTTCTCAGCTGAATGTTCTAATGAACCAATTAATTGAGCGGGCGGAGCAGTGGTTTTCGTTTAACAAACTTACAGTAAATATTGAAANACATTATCCGCGACTGAATTTAATGAATATTTTACAAATATAGCTAATACGTTAAGAGAATCTATTCCAGCTAGCAACTTATCAATTGAGAGGTTGTTTGCTCGAGTACCTTCTCCATCTAGTTCTTTTTTTATAAAACCTGTATCGGAAGATACAGTATTACAAGCAGTTAAATCTCTGAAGGATTCCCCATGCACTGACGTTTTTGAAATTAATTCGAAAATACTTAAGGAAACTATTGAATTAATACTCCCATTTTTAACTTCACTAATAAATGTTTGCTTCAACAGGGGTATTTTTCCCCAGTGCTTTAAGCTGACTAAGATTTTACCAATGTTCAAACAAGGAGATCCAAATCTTACAAATAATTATCGCCCAATCTCAATTATACCAATTTTTGGTAAGGTGATTGAAGCCATAATGAAGGCGAGATTATATACTTTCCTTGAAAACAATTCCGTTTTATGTGCGAGTCAATTTGGTTTTAGACCGAATCGGTCTACAACCAATGCAGTGCATGGGGTTGTGAAAGACGTTATCAGAGGACTTGAAAAGGGTGAACACACAGCTATTGCTTTATGCGACCTCACAAAAGCCTTCGACTGTGTCCCTCACGAATTATTATTGGCTAAGTTGGAGCATTACGGTGTGAGGGGTTTTCCACTAGTTTTTTTTTTTAAGTCATACTTAATGGACAGGTCTCAGTGTGTCACAATTAACAATGATGTGTCCGAATTTAAAGTGAATAACCATGGTGTGCCACAGGGATCCATTTTGGGACCAATCTTATTTTTGATCTTTATAAATGACATTAATTACTCTCTTTTACCTAATAAATATATACTGTTTGCGGACGACACTACTTTGTTGGTGTAACACAGGGACTGTTCTCAGCTGAATGTTCCAATGAACCAATTAATTGAGCGGGCGGAGCAGTGGTTTTCGTTTAACAAACTTACAGTGAATATTG
>NW_019420047.1:0-7153 GCF_000390285.2 Anoplophora glabripennis
CTTTTATCAAATGGTTTTTTATATGTTTTTCTGCAACACTGTCCAGTAACTTTCCCTCCTTCATTGTTAGCTGTTCAAGAAAATCAAGTTGGTAAAAGTTAGTTTCACCAAATTTAAATTCCATTTTTAATTAAACTACTTCAGATCTATATTAGAGAGTAAGAGAAGCAATAAATTGCAACCACCCTTTCAACCGCCATGAAGATATTAAACTTTGGGGTGTTCTGTTTGAGATGCAGCTAATTGTAATGCTTTTGGTGGCGTCGGAAGCGGACCCGACCGATCTTCGGCTTATTCCGCCGATTAGACCCATAATTGACGATTTAAGTTGCCGATCCGATGATTTTTGAAAGCCGCCGGATTGCTGGCATTTCAGTATAGTTTGGGTTTGCATTGGGCATTAGTTATGGGACTAAACTATCAAAATAATAATAAAAACAATAATTTAATATTCATTACATTGAATTTTCATAAACATTATATTTAGTTATATATTTCTGCCATATTTCAGTTATAATTTCGGTAGTTTAGCAGCCCTACTCTTGAACCTCTACTGACTTCACCGAAGAAACCTTCTATAATCAACTAGTAGACGCCTATGTCTTGGTAATAAATAAAAAATCGACAACTTTGTCTATCTAAGAAGGAACATTTTTCATGTTATTGTATTACTAATTTCTATACGCAGTGGGATCCTTTGGCCAGCACTTGAATGTACTGTGCCAATTGTGTTTATATCCGCTGAATAAAGGGGGTTTTCTTACAAAGCAATAATTAAGTTTGGCACATCTAATTTATGAATTTTGTAATTCGTACCACTCAGACCAAAATTTGATAAATGGATTATAATTATGATTAAATTATTTAATTAGCTGGAAGTAGAGGAGTCAAGGACTGTGCGAGAAGGAGAAGCATATTGGTAGCTAAGAACAGATAATAGCTACGAGAGTAGGCTGGTGCATCATGTTTTGATTATAATGAAAAGAATCAATTAATTTAATCTCTCGAAAGAAAAACAAATAAGGTTGGGATGCGCACCTTATTTTGGTTTTGTGTCTTACCATACAAATTTAATGCTTCCCTGTTGTTTCAAAAACAAATGTCGTACACCACGAGTCATTGATAAAACCAAAACTGAACATCGAGATTCTGTCATACCTTAACAGGCGGGCAATTTTTTGTCCACATAACGCTGTAATAGTGGACGCTGCTTTGGACAAATAAATAATAATACTACGAGTGTTGGTGATTAAGAAAATTGATAAAACACATCGTTTACCTCGGACATTGATTGATTCGGGGCCTGTTGCTTCAAGAAGTGGATTTAATTAACACCTTTAAGTTGATGCTATCACTCTAAACGGTAAAAAGTGTTCGGAATATTTTCGGTCGTTGTCTTTCATGCCATCAGTGGCGTCTCCAACGGTCTGATACATTTCTAGTTCAACTATACGGTAAACAGCAAACAATTACAATGATAGTCATAGCACTGTTTGTGTAAAATGTTTTTTTAATTTTATAAATTTTCTTAAATAGCATAATTACTCTTCACAATTAATTCATTATGCTCCATCGGAATTCCTTAAATTAAAATTGAAATGGAGTAATAATGAGGTTTTGCCAACAATTGTCAGTCGTAGGGGAAATCTGCGTCAAGTGTCACAAAAATTCACTCACCATCTTGGAAATATTTGAAATATTTTCACGTAAATTATATCAAGCATACGCCTAGTTTTTCAATACTAAATCATACCTTGATTTAGAACAGCAAAGATTTTAACCAAGATAATGTTTAAAAATAGTTCAAGAATAGTTTTCTTTTTGTAAAAACAACTATTCGAGAATGCTAAAAGTAATTTCGCAACTGTGTATCAAACAATATTTTTCCAGAAACTGATTCCAATTATTGTTACTGGCAAAGAAGGCGGTAAAAAAATTTGCCATTACCGGTAAATTAATTTGATGTTTCTGGCAGAAATACATATCGATCAGATTTTAATGTATCATAAGTAATAGACAATCTATTTTTTATAGCTGCTGTTGTTGAGAACTTCTGTGACGATTAGGAAAAAATAGTATAAAAATATTATGAGCCAAGTAAGAAACAAACAGAAAGTCAAATGGATTGATCAAATCATGAAGAATATTTGTCTCTCGAAGTATTGAAAGCGCAAAACTTTTTCGTCCGAGAATATGAAACAGCTTATAAAAGTGGTAAGTACATCGAAAATAAAACATCTGGAAATATGTTGATGGCTTATTTGGAATACAACCTCCAATGTTATGGCAAATTTAATGTATTTAAAAAAGTACATTGGAAAATATTAATATAAAGATGCTCAAAACTGTTGCTCTACTTGAAATTGGTTGGATATTGTCCAAGTAAGTTTAAGATTTCGACGATAATAGAAACCGAAACATTTTTTTTTAATTAATTAAGGAAATTTGCGTTACTCTATATCAGGACATATTTTTCTATAATATTTTTTTATGTACTTCAATAACACAGGTCAACATGTAGTTTGAAAAAAAAAATACCGGACTCTACCTAGGTACCCGGGGTTTTTTGGGGTCGCTGATTCCGGTGCCGAGATCGGTTAAGCTCTATCACATCAGGTTCAGGGCCATTCAAACTAGGAAAAAGTGGTTGAAAAAATCTGAAAAAATTCATACATACGTTTTTTGGGTCGATGGTCTGAATCCGATGCCGGTTGACCTTTATCACCTCATGTTCAAGGTCGTTTGGAGATTGAAGTAAGAATAGACGGTGAATATAATAGGAAAAAATTTTTTAGAAAGCTCACCTGCCTATTTTTGTCTGTTTATCTGTTTGCCTTTTTACCTGCATACCTATTTGTTTGCTTGTTAGTCTGTATTTATCGTCCGATTGTATTTTCTCTCTGTCCATCTACCTGACATCCTGCCTTTCTACCCATCGGTAATTTTGTCTATCTTCCTGTAACTAAATGACTAAATGTTTCTATCTGTCCGTTTTTCCGCCACCCTCTGTCTAAATGTCATATGAATCTGAAACTTCATTTTCTTCCTTCTCATCTTGATTGGTTCCCAGATAATCTGGGAGCTCTTAGTGAAGATCAAGGAGAAATAATGTACCAGAACCTGAATGAATTTGAACAAAGATATCAAGGTGTTTTGGGGTAAGAATATGGGGACTATTGATGGAATCGAAAGAGAGACACAAATAAATTACATAAAAAAGGCGATTCGAAAATTATTCCAGGAACAACGTAAGCGTCTCGCCCGAATTTCGATTGATACACTTATGCTGAGTGAAGCGAATTGATTTATTGAAGGCTTTCAAAAGTTTTTTTTTTAATCTAGTTTTTATGCAGTAACACAAAACCGAGAGGATGGTAGGCAGAAAGGCAAACTGACAAGGAGGCAGACCCTCTGTTTAAATGTTCTCTGGCAGTCTCAGAGGACAAACAGAGGGTCGCAGAAAGACAGACAGATAGAAACTCAGTTGCTCCTCACATTGATACCTGCGGATCTATCCGCAAAACAATTAATTCTTATATCATAACTGGAGCTTCAGGCCAAGTCATGGTGTTAAGGAATTACCTTGACTTCACATGTGGAATAACCTTGATCTACTGGGAACCTCACTTTGTAATTTTGGATCACAGATAATAATAACGAGCTATTATTGCTTAAATTTCCTTGGGTTAAATAAATAGATTTTCAAAAATAGTCGCATTATTAAAGCAGTTAGTTTAATTAAATTAATAAGTAGCAGCTGTATGAGACTTTTTGACTGACACAACCAACGAAATTATAATTTTCATAATTCAGCTAATGACACTATACCGGTACAGTAACTGGAAATTAAATATTTTAAATCATTTATTATTTGAACAAATCGAAAAGTGACGAAATATATGCTAAATATTCAAGGCAAATAAAAAGAAAATGTCTGCTTCCGCTTCGGTTCATTTATCTTTTTTTTAACGATGCTGCAATATTATAGAAATTCTTGAGTAATGTTTTAAATATATTTTCGAAGCAACTGCACTAGCAACCATTCTAAAGGCATTTAAGTTTAATCTTTTTGATATTAGGCAACGCTACTGTCACAATCTCAATCGCACAATTACTTAAACCGTTTCAGTGTGACTTTTCCAGATGAAGGATAGCGTTATTAATGTTAACACAATCCTCTCCCTACGTGCTATATTTTTTCCAGCACCTGAGTGACGCTAACAACCACATACTTGACATTTACAAATAGCTTCCATAAAAACCTCTTCGTTAAAAAAATATCAGTGGGCAAGTCGGTTACACTGAATTGACTGATGATTTCAGTAATGATCCTTATTGATGATTTATCCAAATTTGTCGAGAGTAGGTTGGGGGATGGCCAGCTTCTACTGGCTAATTTCATGCAGGAATTTTGGATTTTGGTTTACCAAACTTAACTTAAAATGTTTGGAGAACACTTAAAATTATTTTTAAGAAGTTTTGGATTGTGCAATTAAGTAAAATAAAATAATAAAATGTTAATGGAACACTCCCCTTTTATGCGCATACCTAATAACTATTTTTTTACAATTATTAAATTTAAATTGTTAAAAGTGGAAAAACCAACATTTAACAACTACAAATTTTATTATCTTTGCTTTACATATTTGTAAAATTCTTATGAGATAATAATACTTGTTATCCAATTAAGATTAAGCTGAAACTACCACAGTATAAAATAATAAATAACAATCATATATTTTCTCGAGTAATGTAATGAATAATATTTAAATAGTTTAATAGTAAAGGTATTATTTAATTTTCATTAAAAATTTTGTCAAATTATGTCTACTGTTGTATTGCACATTAAGTGAATTTATTACATAGAATACCTATTTTAAATTTTTTATAAATATTTTCAGCGCTAAGTTTTTAAAATAGAAATGCAATAAAATTTTGAGCACTTCGAATTTTTACGAATCGAGTANAGATATCCATTGCTGTATTCTTCGTTTAGCTCTCAATATTTCTATTATCTTAGAGCATACTTTTATTTTTTGTTAAATAATCTCCGGGAATATAAGAAACACGGGGAAAATGTTTTATACAAATTTACTATCATTTTTCATCTCAAGATTTCAAAACTAGAATCTTCAAGCTTCAAAATGCTTCTTTTTTTTATGAATATGATCATTATTCACAAAGTTACAGCCTTTAAAAAATCACTAAAAAATTTGGAAATTTTTGAGTTTAGATTTACATAACAATATATTGTATTTTCTTTATAATATTTAACACTATGGTTTTATTGAATTCTACGCTTTATATATCTACTTATCTTAGTTACAGTAGAAAGTTTTATAAAATATTTGAAAATATACATTTAACCACATCCCTGTTTTTATACAGGTGATTCACAACTTATTCAAAATAATTTGGGAATAGATGCAGCATGAGAAATGGAATAAATATCGTAAAAAAATTTTTTGTAAAATCCTTATAGTTTCCCAGAAAAAAATATTGAAGTTATAGTACATTCAACCACTACATAGCTGGACAACTGTAGTCTCTAGCGTCATCCGAATACTGAATTCGGATTTTGCAATCGTTGTTGCGATATTTGCCTGTTATCTGTGGTATTTACAATAGGTTTTTAGTAGTTAGTGTCAAAAATGGGTAGTTAGTGTCAAAAATGGTTTGCGTCTACTCGAAGTTGATGGATATCGTTTTAATTTATGGTGAAGCATATGTGTTATGGTGAAACAAGACAACATATGTGTTAGATCGTAGAAACTGAGTACAACGGACCCAAATGTGTTTACACATTGATGGATAAAATTTTGAACAATTGTTGTAACATCGGGTATGTTAAATGATTTTATCCATTAAAAACACAAATTAATTTTATTAATTAATAAAGGCAAAAGCAGTTTAATTTGCCGATATAAAATAGGTGCGATAAAATTCTATTTACATTTCTTTTCTTGCGAAAGTTTTTGTCCGTTTTTATCACACCGCCATGCCGGTCGCATTGTGCGAAGTCAGGTTTTACAGTGGACCAGTTTCCAGTGCCGTGCATAAGTGTATTTTAAAATCATTTTCGAACTGCCCTTTTTGATTTTTTTTTTATAAAATTGTATTTGTAAGGGTTCCTTGTACATCCAGAATTTTTTTTGGATAAGTTCTTAATCACCCTGTACACGTATTTCAAATATGTACTATCGGAATAGGTCTGATTTTCGAAACATGAAACATTCAATAAGAATTCTATTACATATGTAGCTTTTACGCCTTTATTATATTAGTCCTTAGTACTGCAGACACGTTAAGTGTTGTGCGTGGTATCATCATAGTTATGAATAGTTTTGTATAACAAAAATTACATGAACCGCTTTTGCTTGTGGAACTGAAAGATGCAACAACTGTAATGCGTCAGGATTCGAATTTCTTATTTGTTGGCATTTGCAATTTCAAAATATTAGTGCGAAGCTTGCGAGTTACAATAATTTGAATTGTGTTTTCTAAGTTTGTTTGCTAACATCATTTGTATTTCCTGCAAATACCTGTATTCCCTTTGCAAATTTAATTAACGTAACCACTGTTGAAATAAAGTTTATTTAATCTCTAGACATAAAAATAATACAAATAATTGATAAATAGGAAATATTAACAAATATTAAAAATATTCTCCACAATAATGTGGTAGTGTGGTACAATACGTAGAATTTTCGTACAAAATCTACGAAATTTAAAAATTTTATTACAATTTTTTAACACAACCACCTATAATTTTTATCTCACAAAATTATAGTAAAGTTAAATACAACATCAAATACAACATTTCAAGCACAATTCTTTGGTGATGGACGACACTACTGTAGGTCGTATTTGCCATATAAATTATGCACAATAGTGCCAGTACGAGACGATGTAATCAGTGAATTACAGGATAAAATCAAGATACTCAATGAATATATTGCACTATTAAATAAATCAATAAAGACTCAAGGTTCCGAGAGTGTACGACACAATATTCGAGGAGAAACGGAGACAAATAGTAATAAAAACCACTCAGCATATAAACAATCGTACAAAACCTCTAAGAATCCTCAAAACGAAACGCAAAAACACCCGGTTGATAAAGCAGGCGGCAGTTCCGATAAAAAAGAGGTGA
>NW_019420048.1:0-593 GCF_000390285.2 Anoplophora glabripennis
CGCTCTTCGGCGCTTGTATACTATTAGAAATATGCAACCGTAAATTTAAACAATTGTTTACTTAAAGTTAAAGGTTTACCCCACACGTACGTTTTTGTTTTATGTTGATATGTTGAATAATGTACGAGTATGGCTAACGGACGCAAAATGTTAAGTAGCTTAGGATCTAAACGATAAAAATATATATTTTTTTAAATTATAGGTAATTGTGCTGGCTAATCTACCGTAATGGAATATATTATAAATATACATAAATATACGTCCAAAAATTAAAAAAACCGTGACGTATAAAACTAGGGTGACGTATAAAACCTTACCAAAACTGCAAAAATGATATTACTTGAATTTTGCAAATTGCTTTTGGTTTCTGCATATTTACACTATCAGTTTTATCACTTTTTGTTTATAATTGACATTTTACAGCAAGTTTAAAAAATTGACGTTTTATACCGTTTTTTCAATCTCACGGCTTTGTTATTGCAAATTTCGTAATCGGACCACCGCCATTTTGTAGCTACTTTTATTACGAACAAAATCATATTTTCGTACAAAGTCATCCCGCTGAGTTATTTAAAGAAAACTACTAAAAAAAA
>NW_019420048.1:3409-4594 GCF_000390285.2 Anoplophora glabripennis
TCACAAAAATTATTGTTAAACGAAATATTAATTAAAATTTCAATTTCGGAATTATTTTACCATTACTAAATAAATAAATGAAGCTATCGTTCATTTAAAAAGTTATTTCTTTTACATATTAAGGCAAAGTAAACTTGTTTTTTCAATACTTTTGTTAACTATTTAATTACGATTTAAATGTAAAATTAAAGTAAAAATCCATAAATTATATTCAAATTATTATTTCTCATAGAAATAGAAAAAATTTTAAATTGTATTATATTGCATTATTTATATCTATTATTGAAAATGGTTGTGATTAATATTTTTCGAATTAATTTTGATTGTGTTTATAAAATTAGTAATAAATATAATAAAAAAACTTTATATATTAAAATTTCAGGAAGTTAAAATTGTAATTTTCTCGACCGCGTTATTTTTAATATTTTTTAATTTTGAGAATTTTGCAATAAATTCAAATGCTTTTTATTCTCTTTTAAATCTTTTAACAATAAATAATAATGTGAAAATAATTTATGGATTTTTACTTTAATTTTACATTTAAATCGTAATTAAATAGTTAACAAAATATTGAAAAACCAAGTTTACTTTGCCTTAATATGTAAAAGAAATAAATTAATAAAAGAAATAACTTTTTAAATGAACGATAGCTTCATTTATTTATTTAATAATAGTAAAAAAAATAATTCCGAAATTGGAATTTTAATTAATACTTCGTTTAACAATAATTTTTGTGACATTTTTGTAAATTAAAATAAATTTATTATAAAAGATGCATTTTTTCTGGGGTTCAGGGCTATTCTACGAATTCGTAAATATGACCATTGTTATTTTTTCGTCGAGCTACCCAGTTTAAAAAAAAATAAATTTCTACGATGAACAGAAGCCGAGATATTGCAAAATTTGCAGCGCGCACTTCCCCCACCACCAAGCCGCCGCCGGCCGCCGGACAGTTTACTTAGCGAGTATCTTCTCTTTAAAGGGTTCGTGAGTCGTTAATTTTCCACATTTTTCAATGCAATTCACGAGAAATCGTAGTTTACGTCGTAAACTTTATTTTGCGAAAAATTCAAGTCTTAATATTTATAAACAATTGCGCTACGATTTTTTTTAAAAAATTCTTATCTTGGCTCCTGTTGGTCGTAGAGGGTACTTTTTTTATTTTAAAACTGTATTTTTTTCCAG
>NW_019420048.1:6179-7182 GCF_000390285.2 Anoplophora glabripennis
AGGATGTTATGCTTGCAGATCTTGCTTGAGACCATTCATTGATTTGCCATTTAACACGCATAACATGTTGTAACAATACAGGCTCTGCCGGAGGTATTGATGATGGTATTGGTATCATGATGATTCGATATTTACTATACTATCATGTACATACTAGCTATTGGGAATAATAAATATTGTATTAAATAACGAATAGCACAAGAATATTTTTCGAAAACTTACCTGCAGTTTTATACAACATTGAATATTCACATACGTTGCATGATTGTTTACAGACTAATAAAGGATTGTTGCACTATGACAGCACAAATGAATATTGTAGAAAATGTATTATTTATTTTTTATACATTATTTGTCAAATGTTCACTGTTATTGCCTGATGCCAGACAATAAACTAATGATCCATGCGACACCCGATCGCTGCAGTCTAATCCATTGCGCTTGTTTAAACAAGTTATAACAAGTAATTCGCATAAGCGCACGTTCGCGAAAACTCGGTTAGTTAATATTTTGGTTGACTATCTATGCGTATCCTTTTATAACATTTTATATTCTAGTTCTAAATAATTTTTTGATATAAATGTAGTTATATATAGTTATTATTATTGAAGCTACATTAATGAAGATACAGTTATAAATATAAATCAATATATTTGTAATGTAATACATATTATTTTCCATCTAAATATCCTTCATATTATTTATCTTATAAATAATTATATGATATACAATATTTGATGAATTTGAAAATATGTATGAGTGTTAGAAATACTAAATTGTAAACAAATAATGAATTAATAGCGTTTATTCGGTTATATGCACGACAGCACTATATCTATATATAGCGATACGTAGGGATGGCGCGTGGGCACTAGCGGCCGAAATTCAACTGCAAATTTAACGGGTTTAAAAAAAGGGGCGGGTTTAAAAAATACTACATTAAAGTATAAGTCTCGAGGATCATTTTGCGCTTTTGAACGTTCCGAAAGCTTTGGTAGGAGCT
>NW_019420049.1:0-1004 GCF_000390285.2 Anoplophora glabripennis
TTCGGGGTTCCACCAGCTTACAGCGGTCCAGTCTCGCTTCGCTTTGACTTATCTCTATTGCAAGGTGATTGTTCTATTGTCATTCGCGACGAATACGATCTTTTCCATGCACGGCATAGCGAAGGAAGCCATAAAGAATATATGGATTATATACAGGGTGTTTTTAAATGAAATAGCAAAAATGGTACCAGTGAATGTAGAGCCAAAAATAAGAGGATTTAAATAAAAATACCTTATATGAAAGTTGCACCCTGAGGCGATATACCCTCTTAAAGGAGATAATTGAAATTCACATTTTAATTTTTTTCTTTAACATGAGAAATGCTAGAGACACGAAACTTGGTATGAGCATCCTACTAATAAAGAGACAACTTTTCAGTATTTGTTCGATCATTGGTGTATTTTATAAAGGAGTGAAACAGTCAACCCCACTGCAAAATATTTATTTGGAAGACTGATTTATTGCGCAACTTTTTTACCTTTTGTAATTTTTCGATAAAACCGATAGTTTTCTAGTAAAAAATTAGACGCGTCATCGTTCACTAAAGGGGTAATTGCGAAAATCATATTAATAAATTGACACTTTCTGTCAATCAATAATTAGTACCAATTGATTAATTTATTATCAGAATAATTATGGCAAATAATATTTATACCAATGACCAATATGTCGACATGCTCCAAGTGTTTTTCGAATCCAGAAAAAATAGTAACGCTGCAGTAAGATTATACCACCAAAGATATCCAAACCGACCGATTCCTCATAGACAAACATTGGCCTCGGTGGAAAGAAGGCTTCGCGAAACTGGTAAAATTCAGCCCAATCGTGAGGGTGTCGGAAGGAGGCGTAATGTCCGAATTGTTGAAACTGAGGAAGCTATACTGGAACATCTAGAACAAGACTGTGGTACAAGCACAAGACAGGTGTCCAGGCAACTGCAAGTTTCTCACAGTCTTGTGTGGAATGTAGCTCATGAAAATCTTTTATACCCTTTTCACCATCA
>NW_019420049.1:1613-7173 GCF_000390285.2 Anoplophora glabripennis
CAGTCTTCCCAATAAATATTTTTAAATAAATAATTTGCTTCATATAAAAAATTTCTAATAAAATATTGCAGTGGGGTTGACTGTTTCACTCCTTTATAAAATACGCCAATGCAATGATCGAATTTTGGGTGAGTTTCAAAGAGCTGTAACTTGGAGGGAAATAGTCGTAGAGAGAATAAAAAAAAGGAAATTGAAACTTCAAGTGTCTAGTTTTCGGATCTGGAGTTTAAAATTTTTTTGCGTCAGTAGTTTTTGTGTAATCATAAGAAAATCAACGAAAAAAAAATTGCAAATTTTTGCTTTTCTTTAAGAAGGCCTATGGACTTCTATGATTTTTTTTGGTAATTTCACCATAAAGCTCTTTTAGATAATTTAATTATCTTCAATTTGAGCTGTTCCGGAGCCTTATACAATGATTTGTCGCTAAGTTATCGTCGATCAAAGCAAAAAAATAATTTTTGACTTTGGCATTATATTACTCGGGAAATAATCGTCGTACAGAAAATTCAAGCTGAGTTTTGAAAACTGCAAAGTATTCTCTACAAGTCGTAATTATTGTTTTTTGATAAAAAAATTATTTTCGAAGTGAAAATATTGTTTAGAAAAAAAGCAAAATATTGCATAATTAGGGATATTTGAATAACTTTGCAAATAATGAATAAACTAAGGATATTGACTGTATCCATTCAACCTCAAAATACCATACACGGAATCGCCATGGCAACGACAGACGATTTCTTGTTTGGGGTCGTCGTGGGGAACGTGATACCGATAATTTTACGTGGCCAGTTGCGGTTTTTAATGGCGGGTCAGTTATGGTATGGCCAGGCGTATCCATTAATACCAGAACTCAGTTGGTAATCATTCCCATCATTGACTGCCGAAAGGTACATCACCGAAATCATTGAATCACATGTCCTGCCCATGCGTACTAGCATGGGGAATCGATTCATTCTCTTGCAGAATAATGTTCGTTTTCATACCGCAAAATGTACAAGAAATTTCACGACAACAACGTGGTAACTCTCAACCACCACCTATGAGTCCCGATTTGAACCCCATTGGGCACGTTTAGGGCATGCTCGGGCGTCTATGACGACGAGTATATTCGCAATTACAAAATCACCATCAATTGACCCAGGCTCTTTTACAAATTACAGTCAACATACAGTCAGAAGACAGTCAATATCCTTAGTTTATTCATTATTTGCAAAGTTATGCCAAATTATTTAAATATCCTGAATTATTCAATTTTTTACCTTTTTTCTGGAGAGATCAGGAAATTTTGGTCATCATAGTTGAACGTAAAATTTCATGCTCTTTCCAAATCCGCAATAAAAAATAAGGGTTCCCATTTGAAAAAACAATTTTGACCTTGAAATGACCTCGAAGGTCAAGGTCGAATACAAGGGCGCCATTGAATAGCCAGGGAAAAATCCTAAAACTATTGTAATTATCTTCTTTCAAGAAAATGCACTCCTGACGAGTTATTCAGGGGTTTCCATACTGTTATGTCACCTGTATATAATTTTAATTTCTCCAGTAAAATTATTTCATGAAAATAAATCTTAACAAAAGTTGTTTGGTTTATTGAAAGTCACCTGGTAATGATCTTGGAATTGACATTGACCCCTATTTTCAAGGTCATTTGAAGGTCAACCTTTTTTTAATAAAAACGTTTCTTTTTCTCTTCAGAAATGAAAAAGGCTGAAAATTTTACGTCGGAATACATAGTTTGGTTTTTGGTGAGTGACCTTTGATGATCATCCTAAGGTCAATTTTACATCTCATTCATAAATTCAAAAGAATAATGAATTGCTTAGAGTGATTCTGTCTAGAATCATCTGCTTCAAAGGTTGCGAACAATAACTTTCATTATTTATTTGCTTATTTATTTATTTATACACTCCCCTAATAATAGTAAACAAACTGTAACATTGTAACCATTTCTCGTAAAATAAAAACACATGCATCATATAACTGAACAGATAAGAGTAAGTTTTAATCATACCATCGGGAGATAAGCAAACTGGATCTCTGCGATTTTAAAAATAAACGTGTAGATAGGGTTAGTAATGAGCAAGCACGATCTACAAAACCAATCCGTTATACGACCTTTCTCTTATAGCATCATAAGCAGTGGCAGTCTCAGTTTAAAAATGTATAAAAGCACTATATGGTCACTACTTCCTCTGCAAGGATATTAGGAGAGGAAATAAACGAAAAAAGAGCGCAGTCTGCGAATTTGATGGCTCTATTAGCGAATGTCAGCAAATTTGTAATCAAACTACAAATAAACTAATAAAACGGTAAAGGAATATTACAGAGCCGAATGGTTTATGTGTCCGACGCAAATGCTTTATATTCGGGGATAAAGATAAAGGCTAAACTAGGATGTCCACTGATTTCGTTTATGACGTTTTTTAATTAATTAGTTACATAGAGTAAGTTGCAACGTTGCTCACGAAAACAGCCAATTATTAAGTCTCAGGGAAGGAATATGTTATCAGTACAATAATATTACCTACAAAATGTTTACTGTGTAATAATATGTAGTTAAAATACGTAAATAAGTTTTCCCTCACATAAGAAATTTTGTCGAATTAGCTTTATATGTGCAACTTAAAATTTTGAACAGCAAAATGGAGTTCAGTTAAGAAATTTTACAGTGGTTTCTACTAAAATTTTCAATCACTTTACAGTACATTCAATCACAATGTACAAGGTCTAAGTTAAAGTGAAATGTTCGTTTCAAAACATGTTTATTTATCAGGAAATAAGACGGTATTCAATAGAAACACACAAAAATGGAAACTGTTATACAGGGTATTAGAAGTTTGACTGCCTTAATTTTAACAGACATTGAAATAAACAAAAAAACCTTATATGACATGGGTCCTAAACTCTACCATTTCCGAGAAAAAAATTATCAAAATCTCCAACTTGATGTAAAAAAGTTTTTTAATTAAGGAATATTGAAATAAGTGCGTGCATAGACTACCATAAAATACAATGTTTATCACTTTTTTGAACTTCTTTATGCTTAATTCTAAAAAATAATTAGCGTTGTAATAAATTTAAAATTCGATAAGATTCATATCGAGCAATGTGACAATGGCGCAGCGGTTTATTAACACGAGGTACTAAGGTGTCCAGCAATTTGCAATTCAGTTGGTATCTGGATTTGACCGCGTCGGAGGGTTTTTTGCGTACCACCTTCCTCTTTTTACATTTCTTCCGCAGGATAAGCCTACCGCGTGTACACGTGGTGTGCATCAGCATGTTAAGCGCTGTTGTCACGTTGCGATGAAACACCCCAATATTATTGATACTCGTTGTATTTTGAAAGCTGTTAATCTTACGCCCCTGTAATTTACAACATTTTTGTTCATTTATGATTACCCTGTATAAAGTGCTCAAAGTTGTTACCGTTGTTTGTTTTTCTTCCTAAGATATGACTCGACGTATTCACGTCTCAGTACAAGAAGAATCATCGTATCTTGCTGATTTCTGTGGCATTTTCGATCAAACCCGTAATTCCTCAATCGCGTTCTGTTTTATGTAACGGTTTCGTATGGATCAGTACTAAAACTTACAAAGATTCAGTCCATACAAAACATAATTTTTTAGGGTTTATGGCACCTGTCAGAGAATATATTATTTAAATAATTATATTATTTGTAAAAACTACATATTTTGACTCGACATTCAAAGCATAAGCAATGATAGTGAGGCAAATGAATTCAATTTGTGGATAATATAATAAAATAAAGTTGTGTAATAACCAGCCAATATTTAAAATATATGAAGTTGATCAAATTCACAGAAAGAAGGTTATACTATCCTGAGATTACCACCTATCGCCCTGACCTGAGCTTTAGTGAGTTTATTTGGGCGCCACTCCAACAATCTCTTGCTGGCAAAAATGTCCCTTTCACTTTGACAGTCCTGGAAAAGTTGTGTAATGAATTATTGGAGACAATTGTACCGCCAGAATAGAAAATATTGAAACAGAACTAATGACTTTAGAATCTGTGCTTAACTTGGCTATTTATCAAATTATTATAAACCTTTAAAATGTTGATTTGGATGGTGGAGATAACCTTTTAATTCTGACACTTAACGACAGTGAAAGCGAAGAAGAACCATTAAGGTCTCCTGATGTCTTTGTCACTCCGATTGCGTACACTCTTCTTGATCTGGTTTGTTAGTATCGTTTTCGGGCGGTCAATGTTTCTTCGTTTTTTGATTGCGTCTACAATATTGAAACAATTTCAGAATCTGCCAGTAGGTATACCGACAGCATATCAGTAGATATTTACCCTCAATTATCAATATATTGTCATTTTTTTTATATACTGGCAGTAATATTGACCGTCTTATGCCCGCTTTAGGAAAACAAATAATAATACTTTTTGGATGGTATTCAGATAAGCGAGCAACGTAATATTTTCTATTAGATTGCTATCATGCAAAACTTTTAAATTAAGGTGAAACTGTAATCTGTCTAAATCCTTTGGAACTGGGTCCCGTTAAATTTTCTCGGCCGGCGTATTTGATAAATGGGATTATAGTTTAATATAACACCATGTTATTATGTTAGTGTAATATTTGCGTCGGCCGGAGTACCGCCACCGGTCCTCGGCGTCGGCGGCGGTGGTATTACGGTTGATGTCATGATGGCTTGGCCATGCTGCGGGAAAAACGGCAATATGTGATCGCACGCGGGTTTGATGTCAATGTGGAAATAATGACGATTATATATAGGAAAAGTAATTTTCCCCCTCATTTGCATACTTGATGAAAATCTCATCGTTGCGGTCTGGCGAGCGCTGTCGCCGTCAGGACCGGCATAGCCCAAAACAGTTGAATGGGATAAATCTGTATTCACATTCAAGTAATATGAATTTATACTTTTGTACACGGCAATCCGATTGAGCTTTGGAACGCTTAACTGTAAAGGTTTTATACAAATGTATGTGGCACTTTATTCAAAAATCGGATTACAATTTAAGAAATCGGAAACTATTCGAAAATGTAGCGTAAAAAATGGTAAAACTTTCACAAATAAAAAAGTTAGTGAATATCACAAGAAATGGCTAAACATGGAAATGTTCTTTATCTCTTAAACGAATTGAGATATTGAGATGTAGTTTTCGTAAGATAGAAAAGATAGAAAAGACCTAGGTACTTTTTATTTAGCTTCCGGAGAAATTCGAGAAACCTTCAAAAATCGGCGAAATTGACCTACTGTGTACATATCTTCAAAAATAATAGTATATTGTGAAAAATTTATTTTTTATTTTAACTAGACTCTTGGTGTCAGCCAACAGTTTTATGTCTAGAAAATAATTATTTATTGTACCTCAAAACAGTTAAATCATTATTCACATAGTCATTTTATCTAAAGTCAAAAATTTCGGCGTCCGACGTGGGGCTAGTCAAAATAAAAAGTTTTATTTAAAAATACAAACGAATTTCTAATCGTTATGATAAAAATAAATAATTTCTTATACCACGTACATTTTCGCGTTGTTTTTCTTTCCGAATTTTTCTTGAT
>NW_019420050.1:0-5052 GCF_000390285.2 Anoplophora glabripennis
CCTACAATTTTGAAAAACAAATGAAATACGATTAAAAAAATAGCATGAAACCGGATTTCTTCGAATATCTTCGGAACTTTTCGGAATTTTCTAAACTTAAAAACGAATTCGTGATTGGCATAAAATTCTGCACATTTTTGATCATTTTAAACATTTCTGCATCTCTTAAAATAAGAAAGATACATGTTTTGGACAATTAAAAAGTTGTAACCCTGTATATAAATCACATCAAGATTGGACAATACACGAATTAACTTTTTAACAAGGGCACACTAGTTTGCAATTAAATTAATTTTATAAAGAATTGATAATATAATTATTATAGACGCTGGAAATACATTCCTAGATTATTGATGACTTTTGAATTATTTTTTTTTTAATTACAGTATTCATTTCCAAATAATACATATGATGTGGCTGTTTCCCAGCACCCCTTCTCCCTTTCTGTGACGCCACTGAAGATTTATTTCAGACTAACGTACAAAGTCAAGAACATAACGACACACATACCGTATGTTTATTGCTCATTAATTTTATTAGAAGCTTATATTAGCATAAATTATATAAAATGTCTATTATTGTATCAATTTCAATACTACAAATTGAGACGTTCGTCTGCAACGAAAGGAAATAAAATTATTCTTAATGCATGTTTAGAAATATTACCATACCATCGCTACTTAATTGCTGCAATTATTTTAGTTTACGATGTGAAATTCTTACGTTTTAACGAATCTGACGAGATAAAGAGGCATGAAAGTACTACATTATAGAATTATTGTTAACTTTTACCGTAATGTCTATACAGGGTGAGCTAACATAGAACGCGCACGTGTGTTTATGACGACGACGTCTGTGGCGTATCACAATTCTTTTAAACAAAGTAGCTTTACAGTCCATACGATATTTGTTGATATAGAATTCCAAGAATATACCTGCGTCACTTTCTTGGAATTAACCACATTCCACACCCGAGGTAGAAAGACATTGGCGGAAAATTGAAAGGCACGCCCCTGTCGTATTAAATTGTTAACGGACTATAATACCCCTACATGAATCATTATTTATTAATAAAAAAACAAGATTACAATCATACATCATTGTATAACTCAACTTATCTTCACAGCAGTGCCAAATCTCTTTGTACGTTTACAATTTGAAAGAGACATGTCTGTGTTAAGAGGCCCTTGCTCATTTAGGTTCTTTCGGGTTATTACGTCGTAGCCTCCGTACCGACTTAGTCACCGCCAGTTACAAAGCTACAATATACTTCCTTAATCTTAACTATGAATCTTCGTACTGCTCTTGTTGTTCTTGAGCTAGGCTCTGTGGAGGCGCTGTCAGAACCCTTAGTCCCGCTCTGATATTGATTTCTTGCTGTTGCTTCCAAAGCCGCTATAGACAGAACCGCTACTCACAGAGCATGGTCCTCTGAGACGTTTCATAGTGGTCTGTAACTGATTGTGCAAAACTTTTGAAATCATTGAATGCGACCAGTTACAGAGGCCACAAAGGAATGGCATAGAGGACCACATTTGCTTGTAGCTGCTTCATAACCAACAATAAGAACTGTGTACAAAATTTCGAAAGAATGAAACATATGGAGAATGAACTTGCGAAAAGTAATTCAAGTTATTGGTGAATCATTCTCAAATGGGTACGGTAAAGCTGATAGGAAAAGTTTTGTTATTGAAAGATAGAATATAATTATATGGAAACAGATTATCTGAAGGATATTTAAAAATATCGCCACCATGACACCAAGCAAGAACAATTTACTATATGGGTCCACAAGAAAGTTACGAGGTCTTTTCAGAAAACTTTTTGGATGACGCGGTAATGGAGATATTTAGTGATTGGCAGCATTTCGTCGCATAACCTGCTCTGTAACAACAACATATTCTTGGAGTGTTGATTAGTCATCGTGATATTGTTATTTGAGTGCAACGTGTTAAAGTGTTAGTGACTACACGCTACCTTGCCTTAATTGGTCGGGTATACACACCACCTTGCCTTAATTGGTCGGGACTACACTCTATCTTGCCTTAATTGGTCGGCTATACACACCACCTTGCCTTAATTGGTCGGGTATATACACCACCTTGCCTTAATTGGTCGGGACTACACGCTACCTTGCCTTAATTGGTCGGGACTACACGCTCCCTTGCCTTAATTGGTCGGGTATACACACCACCTTGCCTTAATTGGTCGGGTATATACACATTGCCTTAATTGGCCTGGACTACACGCTACCTTGCCTTAATTGGTCGGGACTACACGCTACCTTGCCTTAATTGGTCGGGACTACACGCTACATTGCCTTAATTGGTCGGGTATACACACCACCTTGCCTTAATTGGTCGGGTATACACACCGCCTTGCCTTAATCGGTCGAGTATATACACCACCTTGTCTTAATTGGTCGTGATATTGTTATTTGAGTGCAACGTGTTAAAGTGTTAGTGACGATTTTTGAAATGTGCGATTTTCTGAAACAGCGATGCAACGTAACATTATGCGTGAAACTGGAGAAAATTTTTACGGAAACGTTTCAACCTTTGAAACAAGCTTACGGAGATGATGCTTCGGGTCATATGCAATGGTTTTCACGATTTAAAAGTGGTCGTCAATCAATTGAAGATGATCCTCGACGAGGAAGGCTTTCTACTTCAACTGATGACGCTCATGTTCAGAAAGTCAAATTCGCGGACAAGTTGAATTTGGTCAAGCTGCACAGGCATAAAAACGCCACCTGGAAAAAGTCTCTATATGATAGTAACATATACAGGAAAGTGACAGTGGATTTAATTTGCTTGAAAATTTGGAACCTCAGTCCGTCGTCATCATGGACAATGTACCATAGCCGAAGATATGAGAGAATGCTACAGCAATCATGAAGAAAAGCAAGATAATTACAAGAAAAGGGTACCTCTTTTGATAAAGACGAACTAAAGCTCAATTTATGAAAAATTGTAACAGAGAAATTCCAAGCAATACAAAAATTTTATTATGAATGAACTGGCATCAACCCGCGCAGTAACAATATTAAGTCTACCCTTATCATAATGAACTAAATCCAATTAATTACGGGTGCCAGTAAAAGAAGATTACTGAAGAAAATGGAACATTTAAATTGGCCGATGTAGAATTACTTCTTAAAAGAGCAATTACAAAGATAAGTTGATAGAAATATAGATAGATAGAAAATTGACAAAGGTGAATAAATCATGTCCAGAAAAAAGAGCTGAACTTGCAGTACTTAGATATTGAAAGTCTACCATATTACCCTTATCACAATCAACATTGTAAATAGTAACGTAGAGAGTGTCAGTAGGAGTGACAGTGTTTGTAAAAATATGCCATGAGAGATTAGTTTTGTTTTATGTTTTCTCTTTATTATGTATTATTATTATTAAAATATTTTTACTTTATTCTTGATTTTTATATATGGATATTTTTATGTGGGGAATAGGACTACGCGCACCACCCTGTAAAAAAAAATAGTAACGCACTAAGCAATACTCAATGAGTGGTGCGGAAATTTTCTTTTAATAAAAAAATTTCACAGCACGAACACATATTCGTATTTACTGTGTTCATTTTTTGATACTTCATGAAAAATATCAATATTAATGATATTGGAATATTTTTAACGTAAAAAGTTTCCATCCATATATTTATCTTATGCTTATACAGATTAAGATTATTTCTAAATCTTTCCAAAAAAGCAAGTGTTTCAACGATCATTCATTTTTAAATGACCTACAATACATTAAAAACACAATAAAAGCATAAGACATAGTTATGTGAAGTTATTTAATTCTGGAAAATCATATTTGTTGGAAAACCAACAAAAGAGTTTCATTCACATTAGCTAAATAATATATTCATCAACAAATTTTCTTCAATAAGACATAGCCACTGCGTGCCAGCTCCAAATAACAATATTTTAGAACTATATCTCTATCATCTAATAAATAGGCACCATATATTACACAGTTTTTACCTATCATCACCAAAACGGCAAGAACTAAAAACATTGCATGTCTTTTTTGTGTATCACTACTGCTTTTCCATTTTATTAGGAACGTGTGCAAGAGCGAACTAATGGGTTTGGTTCGTGATATCAAACCTTACGGTTAAAACTGTATGATATTTGTGATGGGGATACAAATAAATGCTTATTTCGGTGCCTTTCTTCCATTACCTCTTAATATCAAATCAAACACTTCTCACTAACAAATGATTTCTATGAAAACATTCATTGAATAATTTTCGTTTTTAGAATATTTCCGAATGTAACGTAATTTTTTACCGTACGCATGAGAAAATAATATGTACCTACAACTTCGAGGTGTTTGGAGGAAAAGTATGAATTGACTTGAAGTTTTTGCTGCTCTGTATTATTTTATTGGTTTTAAAACAAATTTACGATCGCAGCATAGTTGTTAAAGTGATAATGTATTAACGCTCGCAATAAAACGTACCTAATGAAAATTGACCTGTCACTTGACGCCACCATAAACATAACTGTCAGTATTAACGCTATCAAATCGCAATTGATGCTGGCGCTAGCAATTTATATTTAAAAGAAATAACTTCTGTTTATGACCCTATAGAAAATAAAGTATATGTACTATAGGCGCCCAATTCCCTGACGAGTATAAATATTTTATTTTCATTTTGTATAATTAAATGTTTCTGTCAATAACACAAACAACCACCACGTTTGGTTTTTTCACATAAACGTACAGATCTAACCCGTTTGAATTCAGACATGTCAGTATGCGGAACTTGTACTTTCAGGTTTTTGAAATGTAAGACAATGTATATACAGCGTGTCCCACTAGTGCGGGAAAGTCCAATATCTATGTTAAATGGGGAATATATGGATTTTTCTTTTTACTGTGTTGCCACATTTCTCGGAATGTACAAATTAAAAATATATTCAACTATACAGGGTGTTCCACTTTTCCTGGACAGACACCAACTTTGGTTTTTTAAATGGAAACACACATTTTTTATATTTTTTTCGGATTCTACATAAAAAAT
>NW_019420050.1:5521-7156 GCF_000390285.2 Anoplophora glabripennis
CTTTTATCAAAGGAAAATCGTGTCATCATTTTTAGGAGGCGTAAGATAAATCATTTCAAATTTAAAATGAAATTCAATGTAAAATCTGAAATACCGCTGCATACGCACTGTGTTCTGGTAGTAGCTGTAGTCGCCCAGGTGCATCGAGTGTACGAACTGGTCGGTTATACGTCAAATACTAACCTGGCGAGCTTTGCTGTCAATTAGAGAGCGCTTCCAAAAAACAAGTAAACAACAGTGGCGCGTACAGAGGTAAAATGTAGTACATATGTGGAATTTAGGAAACAAATTGGATTTATAATAAATTACATTTAAAATAAATAGTTTATGAGAATAAAGGAATTTTTGTAGCAACAATGGTGCCAGACCTGAACTGATCCCCTCGTCCCTTCATAATGTATAAAGAAATTATTCAATTTGAAAAACCCTTAAAAGCGTACTTCATTGGTTCCCTTGACAGGCAATGATTTACTACTTTGCATCAAATATGATCCTACTATAGTCGACCCGCGAAAGGGCTTGCGCATGAGCCGTGCCGAGGTGGCGAGGTAAGGCTGGTGTCCCATGCATCCGAATTCCGACGATACGAAGGTCCGAAAGTGTTCCTATTGGTTAATATACATTCAAATTTTTACCGCTCATTTTCATCCGAAATTTTTTAAATTCATACGACGTCGGAAAAAGTAGAAATAATTTTAACTTTTATCCGAAATCGTACGTTTTTTAACCTCACTTTTTTATTTCGTAACATGCTATGATTGTTGTTTGGTATATTTACAGTCAAATAAATGTTATATTATAATGTTGAATGTAGAAAATATAATACTACGTATGTTTTCTACGATAAACCTATGGTTGTCATTTGAAAATGTTTCACCTTCATCTTGTAATAAATTCTATGGTTCTATACTTGATTTCTATGAGATTAATTTCGGATGCATGTGAATTATAATATTATCGTACGTATGAATTAAAATATTTTCGGATATCGTACATCGGAATTCGGATGCATGGGACACCGGCCCAAGTACTATTATATGGTTTTCTCTGTCCAACGTCCAACCATAGTTAAAACAAAGTGACACAGCTCTCCCACCCTTCAATACCTTTGTTTCCTTTTTAAATCAGTTTAGCCTGATGCTCTGGGGAGAGTATGTCTCTGTAACCTGTTAAATCAATCGGCAGAGTTTTTTGAGAGAATCAGTAATGAGTTGAAAATTGAAATCCCTTTGTTCATTAAAAATATATTAATGGTTAATGGGTTGGACAATTCAGTACCTTTTCAAAATTTAACTTAGGATGATTTAGCAGAATTGGAAAATTTTGTAAGGAATGACAGCTGAACTTGTTGACGAGACTGAATTTGAAAATTAATTATTTTGGTATATTGTACAAAAGAAATCCTAAGAAGTTTAAATTCTTACTTGGACATAAAAAAATTTTGCTTGCAATTAGTGAACATGTCAGTAATACTCAACATAATGCAAGTGAAGACTGTATTCGACAACAAACAACTGGGATCGGGAAGACAGCCGTTAATTCGAAAACAAAAAATGCAGGTTCACAAAATCGGGTTCTAAATTTATCAGAACATAATAAAGTGGTGTCTAAATTAATCACTGACTGGCTGAAAAG
>NW_019420051.1:0-868 GCF_000390285.2 Anoplophora glabripennis
CAAATATTCTATGTGAAGGATGCTGCCGTTGAGGATACATTTCAGCATATCTTGTAGAAGCTTAAGGGGCTGTATCTTAACAAGGGATGCTCCAATGAAGTTTCTTTATACGAAAGATCCTATATTTTTGTCGATGATGAATCACCCCCTTAAATGTTTTACACTTATTTGATTACACCCTGTATAGAGTATTAGAAATTTGAACCTTATATGACATGGGTCCTAAACTCAACCATTTCCTAGAAAAATATTGTCAAAATCTCCAACTTGATTTACAAAAGTTCGATTAATTAAGGAATATTGACATAACTGCGTGTATAGAATACCATATACAGGGATGGCCAGAAGTACGGAATAAAATTCATATCTTTTGAATTAGTTAATTTTTTTTAAAACGCCGAAACACGTTATCTGATTTCGTTTTTTTCCCATCTTTCGGTTATATAATAATTAATTTTTCTAAAACCCCCTAACCCCCAGCTACCCCTACTTTTTTTTCAAATGGAAACATAAGGCCTGAGGGGGCTCGTTGAAAAGCTTATAGAAAACCGAATCCAGCTATACCAAATAAACAAGTTTTATTTTTTCAATAGAAAGGTTTTTAGGGTTGTATAAAACACCTACTTAAGAAGTGAAATAAAATTTAATTATCTTCAGTGTTATCCTCCATGAATTTGCACAGAATAAAATAAAGAATTTGAAACTGTACCTATCACTGCTAACACTGAAGATAATTAAATTTTATTTCACTTGTTAAGTAGGTGTTTTATACAACCCTAAAAACCTTGCTATTGAAAAAATAAAACTTGTTTATTTGGTATGGCTGGATTCGGATTTCTATAAGCTTTTCAACGAGCCCCCTCATGCC
>NW_019420051.1:2940-7154 GCF_000390285.2 Anoplophora glabripennis
GCCTACGTATTCCCTTGAGGTCATAATATATCGCACAATTGAAATTGTCTTAGAATTCGGGTAAACAGTATCACCCTGTATATAACTTTTACCTAACGAGATTGATGCTTTACGACTTACGGTTTATTTCGTCTATACTTCTATGCATGCACTGCCTACAAATCTCTAGCTCTATTAAAAGTCTTTCCTCACTAACTATTCCTATCGTACGTTTCTTAACAAAACCCACTACTATTAGGAACCACTAATGATGGTATAAGTTCAGAATTGATAGGCTTTCTCCCAGGAAAAGACACAAGTCTCCACAAGATGTATATTACAGGTAAGTACACAATGTCTTAACACTTGTTTGCAAGAGGACTCGTGGTTAAGTAAGTTTTTTACACCCGGTATCGCGCGATAGAGTCTCTTGGTCATTAGTCACCAATTCCACACGATGCGGTTCACGATCTGCAACTAAGTCCCGCTCTTCTTCTATGTTCTCTTCCCAATTAATTGCAAATAACGCGCTGTGACAACCAAAATTCGACAGCTCTCTTCTCCGCTGTCAATGCTGTCATCTGCTGTTGATCGTCTCGCGTTCTCGATTTTTTTTTTCTTCCTATATTTTTTTTACCGGACCGGTGACACCACCCCCCTTCAAGACGAGTGTTACCAATCCACGAGTCTCATTAACCTACTTTATACAATCCTAAAACTAATTATACAATACATAAAATTCTTATACATCTAATAATGGATACCCCATAGTAGGGTTACTATGGGTATGGCCGTTTTTGACTTTATGGGATATGCTTCTTCCGGCAGATCTTCCATTTTCACCGACTTCTCGCGGTAGTTTCCGTCACGGTTTCTTCCCATATCGCACCAAGCGGTAACATATTTATGGGGGTCTGAGACAAGGGGGTCAGATATACTACAGGAATTTAGAGGAGGGGAGAATACTTCCCTTGACATGTATAATTCCTGGACAGCTCCTCTATTCCGGCTGATCATTCCTCTTGGTTCCACCCCTTGGTTCGGCGATTCTCCTCTTCTCCAGCGATTCAACCCGGACGGTCCTGGTTGCAGGGATGTGGAATCACGTTCTGGAGGTACTCCTTCGGTTCTGATTCTCCTCCTGCTCACATCTCCAGACTCGGAATCGGGATGCGCTAAGGAATTCGGGGCTTCACTACTCGCATCCGATTCATTGCCATCTTCATCGTTTTCCGCTATCGGGGTGTCCTCTGCAGGCTCAGAACCGTTCGCGTCATCGTCTTCCGCAGGTAAATGCAATGGATCTATTTCCATATTCGGCTCCTCGCGTTCGACCCAAGGTCTCAAATCATCTATATGGAGTAACGTAATTCGGTTGTCTTTCTCTATCTCGTAAACATTGAGGCCGCACACGCGCACTACCGTATGTGGCCCGGACCACGTTAGTCCCAACGGGGTTCGCGTGTTGGCTAATTGTCTAACTAACACTTTGTCTCCAATCTGTAATCTCACTTTCGGCACGTTCTGTCTAGGATATAGTTCGCGGTTGAACACTGTTTGTCTCTCCCTCACTCGTCTTAGTCTTTGTTCGCGTTGGTTGGGCTGATTTCTTACCTGCCCTTGAGTTATAGAATGACGCCATTCCCCTGGTTTGACTAGAGGTGCCCCTAACAAGGCCACGCTAGGGCTCATGCCTATGGCTGCATTTTTCCTGTTTCTCAAAGTAAAAAGTAATTGAGCAATATTACTGTCCCATTTATCTTCGCCGTTCCTCTCGCAGTGCACCCGAAGTAATTTTTTCATTTCTTGGTTACGGCGCTCTATAGGGTTGGCGAGTTGGTGATAGGCGGGTGAGAAATATTGTTGAATAAAGTTATTGGTCAGATAACGGGTAAACACCCCACTACGGAATGTAGGCCCGTTGTCGATAATGATGGTCTCTGGATAACCCCATCTTTCAAAAACTTGTTCAAGAAATTGTATCATAACGCGTGGGCGAACTCGTGGCACCGGAATTGCCTCGACTCATTTGGAACATAGATCCATCAATATAATTAAGAATCTATTCTTTTTCCGTGTTTCTTGATAAGGCCCCATGATATCTATGCTTATGGTCTGCCAAGGTCGCTGCGGCGGCCTTGGCTTCAGAGGCGCCCTCTCTTGGGCGGATCCCCCTCTCTTTGTGGACGCGCAAACTAGGCAGTGCCTCGCGTGAGTCTTCACCTGTCTCCGGACCGCGGGCCAGTAATATAATTCCGTAATAGCTCGCAGGGTTTCGTCCCGTCCCGGGTGACCTGCTCTAGGGCTATCATGATACTCGTCAATTACTCTTCGCCAGAAGTCTAATGGCACTACTAGTCTTAACGGTCCTCCATCGCCTCTGTACCAAATCAAATTGTCGTGTACTACGTATTGATCCTTCAATGTCCTCTGCCACGGTAGGGTGGCCTCTTCTTCTCCGTTTTGCAATCGCTCAATTTTAATTTTCGTCGCAGCATATTCTGGGCTATCTAACTGTGCCCTAACTATACGGTCATATAATGGTTCGTCTAGGTCGTCTATTTGATTCATTGCCAGTTCTTGTATTCGGGAGGTGTTTCTTCTCTCAGGTGCCAGGTCTTGATGGGTATGGGTCAACGTTACCGGATTCCTTCTTGATGGTTCTACTTCGGGGTATGGGGGGCTAATCTTGTCTTCATCGATTGGCTCCATCATTTCATCACAGAGATTCCTACTCAGAAAATCAGGCAAATTATTATTCTTCCCCGGGCAGTGCTCTACTTTAAAATTAAATTCTTGTAGGAGTAGGGCATAGCGGGTTAGTTTGGCCCTTTCCTCCTTGTAGCGATCCAACCATAACAAGGCCCGACTATCAGTGCGTAACACAAACTCTCTGTTTTCGAGCAGGGGTCTGTACCGCCTGCAAACCCAGATGGCTGCCAGGACCTCCTGCTCGTTACAGTGGTACCGAGTTTCTGCCCCACTAAATTTTGCACTTGCGCAAGATATAACTAGTTTTTGCTTCTCGGGGCCCTCTTGGTAGAGCACAGCCCCCATCCCCACGGCACTAGCGTCGGTCTGGAGAATAAATTCTTTTCCAAAATCCGGTCTATGTAACTGTAATGGGTTTAATAAGGCTCTCTTTAACTCTTGGAAGGATGCTTCGGCTTCCTCATTCCAAACAAATTTCCTTTTTCCTAGGAGGTTTGTCATAGGTACTGCAATACGGGCATAGTCGGGAACATACTCCCGTAACCAGTTCGCTAACCCTAAAAACTTCTGTAGATCTTTCTGGGTTGACGGACTCTGGAAGTTTTGGTCTTTGTCAAAATGCTTATGCTGCGCTTCATTGTGTACTGCAGTTACCCGGTGACCAAGGTAATTTAATGCTTTCATGCCAAATTTACATTTTTTTTAGGGCACAGGTAAGTCCATGGCACTGTAGCCGTTCCAATACCAGGTGCAAGTGATTTTTATGTTCTTCTCGTATTTCGGAGTATATAATAATATCGTCTAAATATACATGGACGAATTTATCTACATAGCCTGCTAGTACCTCCACCATCAACTTTTGAAAAGTTGATGGGGCATTCTTCAGTCCAAAGGGCATTACCACGAATTCATATTGAGCGCCATCAGGCGTATGAAATGCAGTCTTGGGCGTACTGGCAGGCTCCATAGGCACCTGCCAGTACCCACTTTTTAGGTCTAGCGATGTAAATACCTTCGCATTTCCTAAATCCTTTAATATATCTGCGATCGGCGGCAGGACCGATGCCTCATTTTCGGTGATACTATTTAATTGCCTGTAATCGATGCAAAATCTGTTCGTCTCGTCCGGTTTTTTGACAATAACTATAGGTGAACTATATGCAGAAGCGCTACGCCGTATTATACCTGCTTTTAACATCTTTTCCACTTCTTCTGTAATTATCCGTCGCTTCTCAGGAGAAAACTTATATCGCTTAATACAAAAAGGTCGCTCATCACGTACTTTGATTTTGTGCTGTACCAAGTTTGTGCACGGTGGCAAGAGATCCTCCCTAAACACGTCGGGAAATTCATTTAAAATTTCTTCATAATGAGGCACCATTCGGCAAGACAATGTTCTTCACCAAGCTGTACCGGTTGATATAACGCGTTAGATCTTACCGCCATATACCAATATACGGCTCGTCTCTCCTGTCTACCAATATACATCCCTCCTTGTTTGTGATCCAGGGTCGCCTCTTCTT
>NW_019420052.1:0-7131 GCF_000390285.2 Anoplophora glabripennis
ATAAATACTGCATTAGTACTGTACCAGAATTTCTGTGCTTAAAATAACATTTAATTTTTCTAAATACAAAACCTTAACTTCTACTATCACATGTCAATTGCATTAAAAAAATTTTTTATATCTTCAATTTAACTTTATAACATTGAAATTTTAATCTACCACAATAGATTTTATCTTTACCACTTACGATGAATCTACAATACATTATCTTTGTGGGATTTCATATTTCTCACAACAATCAACGTCAACTGTATTTTTACATACTACAGAATAAATATATATTTTTTTGTATTAATTTCACAATTAATATTTTAGTTCTTCAGCAACACAAACAAAATATTTCACATATCACGATTAAATAATGTCTCCAGTGCTATGGTTAAGGTCATGAGTGCCTAGCATAAAATATGAATGTTGCACCTCCCCACAACTTTTAGTTACATCTTTAATGTAACCTTACTCTAAATTAGAAACTTTTTATTCTTCTAAAAATCATTAACCTGAAATTGCATAATATTATTAATATGAATTAAACAACACATTTTCTCTTACCTGCATTTAATAAATATCCAATAATTTTCATTAAAAAGGAATTTTTATCAAAATGTTAGCTGGGTATTTACTATATTCCGATTTCATGGAAACTGTAATATAATATTAGTCAGACTATAGAACAAGTACAAGTATATAGAAAAATTATTATATGACCTAAAAATGCCACTTCAAAATGCTAAATTATATTAGTTACCTTTTCAAAGCAGTTTTCAAATAAAAACATTTCCCATAAACTTTGGGAATAAACATATTTATTATTTTCACTGTAGTACTATAATATTACAATTACTTTCCATATATGATTATATTCTTTTCCTTGCTGCAATATGATTGTTTCCGTTTCTAATACATTATTTATATAGATTTCAGAAAATGATAATATTAAGGTTATGCATTATCATTGAATCAAAAATGGTAAAGGAATGGTAGTTAAATAATTTCCCGGATCTGTTTACATCGTTGTATATTAAACCCATAGACCTCAAGCGCGAGCGCTTATTGGTTGAACTGTCAAAAATTAGTTCTTACTTCTGCGATTAGCCAATAAGCTTTCATGTTTAAGTCCATGACATTTCTGTATAATTTGAGATTATAGTTCCTTCCTGCAATTATCTCAATCACAGATGTATACTGATAGATAGTAATTTTTAGTACATAGAAAGTTATTACATTTATTTTATAATGATATCGTCATTACACCTATATATATTAATATTATTAAAAATATACATATATACATTATATAAATATGCATATATTTTCTTAGATTCACAGACATGTAATAACATATATATTCATTATCAATTTATGCATATCAACCATCTTATAGTTATAAGATCATTACAATTATAAACAAGACAAATTATCAAGGCGGCAAAATTCATGTTTCAATAGCGTCATAAATAAGAAACGACGCCATTTATTGCTTCGCGTTCCTTTTATTCGCATAATTCACTGCGCTGTGAATATATCGTGAATTTTATCTTCTATTTCTAATCGTTTTTTTCAAAACGACATAGTTATTCATACTTCAATAGCCTTATTCTTCGGTAACGGTAAGTCCCAATTTTATTTATAATTTTTTAAATACATTTTCCCTCAAAATATTCCTGTGTACCATCAAAATCAATATGAAGAATCGTTCCTATATTCTTGGGATTTTAAAAAATATTTTAATAATACCTACTATTGGTCTTTTAAGTTTAACGTTCCCTTTAAAAATAAAAGACATTAAAAATTGCACTTTGCTCGCTGACATTAAAATTTCTAAAAACATTTTTTTAAATATCTATTTAAATAGGTACATTAAAATACTTCAAAGTAAAATAAATTCAAAACAAGCATATCGCTTTTTCTTTATGTCAAAATAACTGTAGGTATATAAACTTAAATTATTCAAGGACGATGTGTTATTTTCGCGCTACTACAATTTTGATATTTAAACTTTGTATACAAAAAATGTCTTGATTTCATTACTGACTAAAAATATTACCTATATAATTAATCAAACACTGTTTTTTTAGCTTCAATGACTTCCACTCAAAAATTATATAATTATAAATATAAAGAACATAATGGCAATTTTTGTATATACAAAAATTAAATTTATTTTCGTTTTCTATTAAAATAGATAAAACATTAAATTCTCTGTCAGTTCTCATTTGCTTATGTTCGGGGCCTTTTCAATAATAATAAAAAAATGGTTTCAAGATCAAATTCAACACCTCAGACATATTTGTAATTTCTTTCTTTTATTTTCGGATTTTCTCATTTAAAAAGTAAAATTTAGCTTACACAATTGGGACCAACCTATATTTTATTAGCACCCTATATTTTTAAACGTATAGGTAAGACAAAAAATTAAAATGTTTTTCAAAAATAAATACACAGATATCCTAAATTACACATGCTAAACTTTATCTGAGGGCAGACCTTAAAATTTAAAAGAAATCTTATTTTTGAGATACGGAGTATTTATTTTGGAAAAACAATACTATTTGTGATTTCTCAACGATGTATCACTGAAATTACTCACAATACCATTTCTTAAAGAACAATTTTTTTATGAAATGCATTCAGACAATATTCAAGAATATAATTTTTTTAAATATCACTACCGCCCTATATCTCAAATATTGAATTTTATTGAATTGCACTTATAAAGAACTGTACTTATGAAGAATTATTTTTGCAAAACTTACCTGTTCCAAAAGTTTGATATTGGAATAAAAAATGTGTGCGCGCGCGCATATGTGTGTGTGCACGTATATGTGGGCGCGTCTGCATGCATAAAGAATAACAATATTTTATTACTAGATAGACCTTTAAATTTAATATTCTCTCATTGGAAAGATACAAGACATTGAAAGCTTTTAATAAATTATTAAAAATTTTAAAGCTGAACGGCCTTTTTTGTATAATGAATATACATTTTAACAAATTTATAATTTTATTAATACTGTTTTATTTTCATTACTTAAAATTACTTTAAATTACTTAAAATTCATTTAAAATATACATTTTTACAAAACATTCTGTAAAATTTCCGTAATAAAATACTGTTAGTTTGGAAAATTTTCTGATTTCAAAGGCAAACATTTAAAGAAATTTTATATATTTCAAGTGAATATTTTTCGAATATATATATTATAATAAATTGTCAAATTATATTAAAAAAATATAAAAAGGCTAATTTTGAATTGTTAAGATTAAAATAATCTTTTCAAGTTAATTTAACAGAATCATATTTCAATTTTATCCCTTACCAAAAGTACGTCTGAAATTAAATTAATTTTGATAAAAATCGTTTCTTTTCGTTTACTATTACTATTATAACTTTGACATGATTCACTTTTAATATTAATAAGATAAATTTAAAATTTTCAATCTTAAAAATTCAAAACATGTTCAAAAAATTAATAAACTATCTTTTTGTACATTACGCAGTTTCAAGGGCGTCGCCAAGGGGTGGCTGCCGACCACCTATAAATTCTAAAAAAGTAGGTATAATCATTTTCTTAAGCTAAGAAAATATTACATTGGAAATTTTTAATAAAATTTTTTATTTACCTACTTGAACTTTAATTTTGAAAATTACAATACGAGTATTTGTTGAAAAAATAATTTAAAAATGTAAAATTTTATGTTAAAAAGTATTACATTTCTATATTTCCATATTTTAAAAATTTAGCTCTGCAATTTTAAATTAAAAAAAAAGGAAGAATAAAAACCTGGTTGAGAAATGCTATGGTACAAAATCATTTCAATGGCTTAGCAATGATGAGTATACACAGAAAGCTTATTTTTGACAATCATGTCCTATTTCTACTTACAATTTATATTTCTCCCATCGTCTCTCTTATGTTGCCCTTAAGCAGTTTCATTCAAAATTCTTATTTTGTTGTATTTATAACAATTACTTACCAATATGTATGCCACTAATAATTTTTTATCCGACTACTTATTAATACATAATAAATGAAACTAAACATTTTTGATGATTTCCGAAGAACAAAAACCATCATTTTTATAACATTCTTTTTCTTCCTCATAAAACCTCTACAATAAATCACCGATGTAAGAAACTAATATCACTATTTAGAATGCTGATAAGATCTAAATATTCTCATATATTTTGTACAACATATTTTGTTCTATTACAGCTAATCTCACTGATTCGCAATGCCGAAAAAAGGCAAAAAAAGGCTAACCCAACGAAAAGGCACCGATATTAAAGGTCAATCCACACGTCCCAAAATTACACCTACTCATTTACAATTACCTGAGAATAATATTTCTCTTAACTCAGAACCATCTACAGTCACTGATAATTCCCTTCCTCAGAAAAAAATTCAAATTTTACAAAATATTTGTATTAAACCTCCCGAAAAACATTTAACTACTAATGTTGCGAAAGGTAAAACTAGAGTTTCCTATTACTCTACGAAACCCTCTGAGGACGAGGAAGAAATAATTCAACCATTAGTAAACAAATCCCAAAAATATAATGTTTTCAAACTAAATGATGGTTCTATACAAGACTTTTCGGAATCACGACCTTCTACTTCAAGAGGAATATCAACCTCAGGTAAATATATATACGAGCATTAGTACTCATTGTCGTAAAATAATTCTATAAAAACATTAGCACCTTATGGATTAAAGAGTCATACCTAATACTTATAATATTAACATATTTCATAAAAAATAAATCTTTGTTACACTAAATACAGGGTGGTCCGGAGGTAATGGGCAAAAATTCATGGGTAGATTTCCCAAGCAAAAATATTACGATTTAGCCGAACTTACCTTAGTCTAAATGTTGATAGTTAAAGAGATACAGGGTGTTAAATGTAAAATATTATTTTAGTTTATTTCCATTTATTTCTTAATAAATCTAAAAATATCTACACAAAATTTTGGAATTTGGGGTTCTTTGGATAGAGGAATTGAAATTTGTTCACATTTTGGTAATAGTTCATAGAGGGTGCCAGTTGCCGTAGATTGAATGTGTTGGAAACGACATAACTTTTTTGTACTTTAAGGTAGGTATCTCATCTTTGATATCAAATTCTTATTTTCCAACTTTTGTTACACAAAAAATATAGACTTTATGAAAGTAGCTGTCTCGCACCGTTTCCGATATATTTCTGATATATTTGGCATTGAAACACTTGAAATAATGAAAATAATTTAGAAATGTCAAAAACAAGGGTTTATTTAGAATAAAAAATTGTAATGAACAGTAAAATAGTAAACATTAGTAAAAAATATGCCTTTTTGACATTAATTACTCAAAATGTCCACCTCAAAATTCAATACATTTATCATCGCATTTAATAAAAAATTGTCTTATTTTAAAGTATAAATCCTTAACGCGAAATGACGTTACAGCAGTTAAAATCTGCTGCTAAAGTTCTTCTCAAGTGTTTATAGTTTCTCCATAAACAACTGAATTCATGTAACTCCAAAAACGAAAATCTCGGCATTCTATTCCACATTTATGTATACAAGTATACAATTTAAATTTTAAGCTAAGATGTAATTTTAATTAGGTACGAATAATATTTAATAGAAATTAGCATACAAATGACATCAATAAGACAATTGACAAAAACGTCAATTATTTGATTTTCCTCCAAATTCTACTTAAGAAACGTTTCCGCTAAATTAATAATACCTGTCGGCACTTAATTGTAACTTAATGCAACAGCAATAGAAGCTTCAAAGCCAAATACATATCTCGAAAACGGTGCGAGATAGCTACTTACATAAAGCATACCTTTTTTGTGTAAAAAATATTGGAAAATAAGAATTTGATACCAAAAGTGATATACCTTAAAGTACAAAAAAGTTATGTCGTTTTTAACACATTCAATCTATTGCAGCTAGCGCCCTCTATGAACTTTAACCAAAATGTGAACAGATGTCAATTCCTCTATCCAAAGAACTCCACACCCCAAAAAATTGTGAGGATATCTGTACACCCTGTATCTCTTTAACTATCAACTTTTGGACTAAAATAAGTTCGGCTATATCGCAATATTTTTGCTTGGGGATTCTACTCATGAATTTTGGCCCATTACCTCGGGACCACCCTGTACAGAGTGAATCAGTTTTTTGTAGTAGGATTTTAACAGTCGATAGAGAATCATTTTTTAATAAGAAAAATTCCTATAAACGTAGGTCTTAAAACGCTTCGTTTGTGAGATATAGGTTGTTAAAAACAAACCTTTTTTAAGAATTTTTCTTAATATCTCTAAAAGACCAACGTGTATTGAACTGAAATTTGGTATTAATAACACATTAGTTATGGTGAATAAAACAAAAATATCTGTTATCCATTTCACACATCAGTGACGTGCCTGAGGTGGGTTACTGCCCCCCTTTAAAAAAATAATTCGTACGCCCGTGGATTTTTCTGGAAAATAAATTACATCATTTCTAAATTTTTTAATCAATTCTGAACAAAACAGTTATCTTTCAATTTTTTATAAAATGAACGGTTTTTGGTGAAATTCATTTGGCATAAAACTGTTCCAACGATATTGATAATACATTTGTAATGAGAAAAATACGATGTACTATGAAAATCAACAAAAACGATAAAAATTCCTAACAATGTTTGTTTTCTATACCCATATCTCACAAACGAAGCGTTTTAAGACCAATGTTTATAGGAACTTTTCTTATTAAAAAATGATTCTCTATCAACTGTTATTATTCATTCAATCGTTTTTGTTGATTTTCAGTTTTTCTTATTAATTCACAAATGTATTAGGTACCAATATCATTGGAATAGTTTCATGCCAAATGAATTTAACCAAAAACCGTTAATTTTATAAAAAATTGTCCAGAATTGATTAAAAAATTTGGAAATGATGTTATTTTCCAGAAAAATTCACTGACGTCCGAATTATTTTTTTAAAGGGTGCAATAACCCTCCTCAGGCACGTCACTTGTGGATGAAATGGATGGATGGAAAAAGTTTGTTTTCAACACCGTATATCTCACAAACGAAGCGTTCTAAAACCTACGTTTATAGGAACTTTTCTTATTAAAACATTAATCTCTATC
>NW_019420053.1:0-4461 GCF_000390285.2 Anoplophora glabripennis
AAAATGTGTAAAAACGACTTTTTCTGCTGGTTTGGAAAATCAACGAGTACTTTGCAAATATTGCGAATAGTACCAATGTTTGTAGGTTTTTTTTTTAGCTCAATACATGCCCATGAGGCCTGTAAATGTTGAATTCGATGGATATTACAGATTAGGATGAAAATAAATTTTTTTTGGTTATTTTTCTCACAATTTCGCGTTAAATACTCATCAAATATCGAAAAAAATAAAAAATTCAAAATGTTGAAAAAAAAATCAGTTTTGAAAAAATCTAATTTTTCAAAATTAAAAAAAAATTTGCGCTATCTTTTTTAAAATTTTACATTAAATATTTTAAATGTCGAGAAAAAAAAATTTAAATAAAAAAAATTAATTTTGAAGTTAGATTTTTTTTCAAAATTTAGAATTTTCTTTTTTAAGATATTTGATAAGTATTTAACGCGAAATTGTGAGAAATATAACGCAAAAAATTTATCATCATCTTAATCATTAATGGATGTGTAAGGAGCAATAAACCTGCTATTTTAATTTTTTTATAAATCTAAGATTCAGGAAAAGAAAACGGTTCTACCGATCGATTTCAAAATTTACAGGCCTCATGGATATGTATTGAGCTAAAATAAGCTATAAACATTAGTATTTTTCGCAATATTTGCAGTCGTCGTTGATTTTTCAAAACAGCAGAAAAAGTATTTTTTTTTGTCAAACATACCAATAGACCTTTGAAGAGGATTGATTCAGGTTTCTAAAACCTTCCGTTCGCTGTACGATCATTAGTTCATGAAATATCAGAATTCAAAAAAAGGTGACTTATCACTCAATGAGAAATAATCGCACAGAAAATTAAAAAAAAACAAACTGAAGTTGACGAATCAGACTAAATGATCCTGGCATTGATCAAGCCAAAAAATTTTCTGAGCCCATGTGCAGTTTTGAAAAAACAAAAATTGTAAAATTTTTGCCTTTCTCTTGATTGCACCGAGTGATGCTCAAGAAAATTTTTCATCTCAAGATTACAAAACTAAAATATTCAAGCATCAAGATGTTTTTTTTTCGATACGACCATTATTCACAAAGTTGCACCCCATAAAAAATCATTAAAAACAGATGGAAATTTTTCTGCTCCTTCAGTTTTGCTGAGTTTATTACATAAATTTTACTAGAAAATTCTATGGCAACAGGTTACTGTTGGTTACTTTTTATTACAGTGCATTGCATGTAAATAAAATAAAGTAATTTGCCTCTCTATTTTTACCCTCTTAGCAGCCAAGCGAGTAGCCTCGGGAAAATAGTCTCTCAATAATTATCTCCAATAAATATTTTAAAGCTCAACTGATGGACATATTTGTTGGAGGCGCCGGTGTTTAAGGAGGTTCGATACCGAAAAAAAAATGGTAAGAAAGTTTTCAAAATCATTGAAATCTGTTAATAAATATGCCAACTGCCTCGTGTAAAAATATCAGATCGATAGCGAATATAGTTTTTTTGAAAAATGATATTAAAAATTATGCTCTTATACACAGGCTCTTATGGGAGTTTAGAAAAAACTTTAATCAAACGTGAATATTGCTCTTAAAAATGGTTAGGCTCGGGAAAATAAAATTGTAATTAAAGAATTAAATATTACTAAACATTTAAAAACAATAAAAATATGCACTTACAATGTAATTATTGAGATAATGGAATGAATATATAACATTTTGACAAATTTGAACAAACATCTGATCCAATGAAAGGAAATATGGCAACACTGTACGCTGTATTTAACGCGTCGACTGACGTCCTATATTTGAATAGCTCGATTGTAGACTATAAAATTATTGCAGTCGAAAACANTTTGGAAACCTTCTCCCGTACTCGCGTTCTGCCGCTGCAGCATTACCATCGCAAAAGCCATAAATAAATATCATATCAACTAACTCTTGTCCCGTAAACTCTTCCATTTTTTTCGCTTAGAACTATTAAATTGGCAATCGGGTTGACAATACTTTGACATAAGAATACCTTGATAATTTTGTTTAAATTACTATGAAATTGACCAAAGTGGGATTAATTCAAGAGCGATTTTCTCAGAAACCGTTAAAGATAACGATTTGAAACAAGAGTACCTTTTTAACGTAAAACAGTTCGGGAAAACGGAATTGCTGTCCAATTTGTTAAAAAGTCAAAGATGAAAAAGTTACACACGCAAAGTACCAAGGTAATCGCCCAATAAATACATTTTTTCGAGTTTTCACACCCTGAAACTTAGGTGACAAGTTAGAAAAATTTTTGAATTTGTTTGATTTACCTTAACACCATTGCAGGATTGTAAAAATACGAGAGCTTATAATAGAATATATGTTTTTTAAAATCTTATCATTTTTTATTCAGTGTCTTAAATCATGGAATTTTCTCCGAAATCCGAAATTTTTACAAAAATACCTTCTTTTCGTAAATTTGTCCCTTTAACAAAGCATACATAAATGTCTAAAAAAAAGTTGATAGATGAAGACGTTATGCTTTAATCTGTATGTCTACGGTACTGGTAGTTGAAATGTAGAATTGTGATTTTATGCACTTATTACACAGGCCGACAAAAAAAATTGTTTTAGAGACGTGACCATACCTATCTCTAGTAAAATTTTCTGCTGAATCCGAAAATGTAAGTTATAACTGAGGAGCAATCATGCAAAAACCTATAAATCCACTTTTGATGCCAAGTGAGTTACACATCGTTTCCCACTAATTTGAAGCTCCTCTATCGATATATGAAGTCAGATTCGAGCAAAAGTCGCGACATTTCCGGTGTAAAATCCTACATGAAGTTAAGCATTTTGACCAAATCCCGATATAAAGATATCATCACCCTGCAAAATCAGTTTAAACCGTGGTATACCACAAAAGAAGAAAGTATTTTTAGATACTTATTGGAGCAATAATTTGATTCACGTAGGGAAGAGGGGGAAATGCCAGAAATCATATGGTACAAGAATTTATTAAGTGGATCTGTTATTGTAGATGGCAATTTAGAGCAAGAACTTTGTGATTGCCTTGAATATATTGCGAATATTACCATTATCAATATTAATAACGTTAATAATAATGTAATTTTTGGGAAATAAGTCAATAACATTCTGAAAGCTTTGAGCAAACCCTGCTAAAATTTTAATTTCACGCAAAAGCCGATAAATCCAAAAGTTTTTGTCTTTCAAAAAAAGTTTTGTACAATGAATTTTACCGAAATTTTGGGAATCCATAGTTCCACCCCAAAGATATGTATTGCCCAAAAATTATTAAAAAATATTATACAGGGTGACCCATTAAGAATGGAAACACTCGCGTACAAAAGTTGTTTATGGACCGATTTGAAACGTTTTTTTTTAAAGATAGATCTCCAAAAGCTCTATCTTGATGCAAAATTTGAAGACGAAATTTTGATTTTCAAGGTCTACTACGCATTTTTTTTAAGTGAAAAATAACAAAATTTTGTTAGTGATTTTTTTATAAAAAATCTGACTACACCAATGGATTTAGAAACCCCTCAAATGCGTTTGTACCAATTTTTGCAAAAAAAAGTTTGCCCGTAAAAAAGTTATGACAATATCGGCATCACCAGTGTTTGCCGTTGTCGGTGAACCTATTCTTTTATAAAAACCGAATAAAATCCATAGGGAAACAAAATTAAATAACAAACACTGGTTTAATAATTATTAATACGAATCATAAAAACCAGTATACACAAAATAAACAACAATTACTCTAAATAAACAACAATTGATAAAAAAAGTAATGATTAAAAAATTACATTTTGAAAATGAAAAAGGAGTCTGTCAAATTGATGTACACTAATAAAATCATTAAATTTTAATTTTTGTAGCTTCCACTAATCCTCCGTTTAATTCTATACATTTTTCATAACGTTTTTTTATATTTTTTACATTTCGTAATTGATGCGTTGTTAATCTCCTCACACGCTCCCTTATTCTAGTGCACAATACCCATAGAAAACGTTAGTACTATATTTTCTATGACAATACCTCCCAGTTATATGGCCGTGTCTTATAAACTTTGGACTTAATAAAGCCCCACAGAAAAATATCAAGTGGGGTGAGGTTCGGAGATCGGGGTGGCCAATGAATTAATCGACTGTTTCGACCTATCCAATGATTGTGGAAATTCTCGTTAAGCCACTCCCTGACTTGTCTCGCATTGTGTATTGGCCATCCATCCAACTGAAAATGTAGATTTGCTCTTTCTTGTAATGGAAGATTATCGACTGTATTAAAAAATTCGTTCTGAAGGAAATGTAGAAATTGTTCGCCATTCATATTCGCTTCAAAGAGGAACGGACCAATGACTCTCTCGTTATCCCACACCAAACGTTAACTTTCTGGCTATATTGTCTTCGGCAATTAATTATCCGCTCTGGATTTTCTGAAACCCAACACCGCGAGTTCTGTGATGATACAATTCCATTCG
>NW_019420053.1:5232-7154 GCF_000390285.2 Anoplophora glabripennis
GATTTTTTGTTTATATCGCACACTACCTCACAGGTGGTGTAGAAAGGAGTGTAAATAATTTTGTTGATGTGCTTACAAATTGCACTTACTTTTAAACATTAACAAATAGTCTTATAATATTATCGTTAGAAGTGTCTGCCACAAGGGGATTGTATTGGTATGAATAACTTGAGAACGGCGAATCTTAGGGGAAAAATTAAAGTCATCCTTTTTACGTATTTTGTGCATTAAAATATAAATCAATTACAATGACATGTAAAAAATGCAGTGGCGTAGGTTTTTTTTGTAAAAAAGGGGTGACCTCTGTCCAGTTGTACACCACTGGTTGAACCTTTAAAGCTCATATTTCAGGGAATATAAGGCCTCCTACTATCATACATTATATGTACCAAATTTTATTGAGATCGGTAAATAGATTCCGGAGATATAAACAAAAAATCATTTTTTTTTGACAACTTCAACACCCTGTATCTCTAAAACAGTGCCGTTCCAGACCTATGTTTATAAGGCAAACACATATTATTTTAAAGAGATGTATCTGCCCTCGAAGTTTCCTGCATAAAATTCGGACCACCCTGTATAGACTTCAAACCAGGTACAGCGGAGTTCTCACCTAGCAGAATAATTTATTTATAGATCTGGTCAAAAACCATGGCAATATTGGCAACGCTGTTAGTAGCAGAGATATAATTGTTTTATGAAAAAATTAGATTTTTTTACACTATTTGGAATCAACCCAAAAATATATCGCAACGTTGCTGTTACATCTTGTATAATTCTCAAAATAAATGTAATTGGTAACTTTATGTCACAATCATGAATTTTCTTCAAATGAACGTTTTCATAATAATGTAATAGCGAAACCTATTTTGTTAATTGTATTACGTTATGCATGTAACAAATATCATGTATAAGAAATGAGGCGGTCACACGTGACACTCTTTGAAGGCAAAAGTTTTAAGAAGTGCATTTTAAACACAAGCCCTGTAATTTTCAAGATAATTAATTAAAACCAAAACTTTCATACCTCATTTACTCTGCAAGTGAACAGCGTGAATTAAGATGAAAGTATCTGTCAGCGGCAAAATACAGCTTTAACATCTTTTGTAACCCTATTACTCTAGTTTTTTTATAGTTACAAATAATTTTGCTAACGGTTGCTGGAGGCTGGTCGTGAGTTCATTGAAATTATCTTTTTTTTTTTAGTTTGTTCAGAGTATGGGCGCCAGTCAAATAAAATGACAAAGCTGTAATTAAAAAGAAGTTTTATAAAATTTATCTTAACTTCAACGATGGAAATGTTAAGAATGTTAAGGTGAAAGACATGACAATTTGCCAGTCGCGCAACTAGTTCATCGGAAAATAACCATCCGTCTCCCATCTTTTATCACCTTACGCAGACGCCCCTTATTGCAATAATCTGCAGCACTTAATCTTGATCTAAGGCATTACTGCTGGGCTCAGTCTCCCATACGCCGGTGATATTGTAAATCCATAGATAGGGACACAGCAGAGCCATAAGATTCAAAAAGCGCAAGGGGTTGGAATCCTCCTCGGACCTGTGCTGAATGCAAAAGAGACTCTCCTGCCAAAATCCAGACTCCCAGCGAAGCTATCGTGGTAATGGGTTTAATATGACTCTAAGTTGATCCTGGACATTAGAACCAGAAAGAAATTTGAGGACCCCTCCCCTCCTCGGGTCGTGGGTTGAATATATATTCGAAAATTTAGCATCGGATAACACTAATTAAAAGACCAGATCGATAATTGTGATGATCTTAAACAAGCATTTCGTGTTATGTAGAAGGGGAAAAGTCTTGTAATGGAAGAAATGAAAAAAATACCTCGCTAATGTTTCTGCTTAATGAACGTTCAGGAACAATTGAGGCAAAAAAATGTAATGCAGAGAAAGGAATCTGCTT
>NW_019420054.1:0-7135 GCF_000390285.2 Anoplophora glabripennis
CACTCGCGAGTCGCCTTCCCCCTTCTCACTTGCACTCCCACCGCAACACTTTTACTCCTACCATTAACAACGTTTATTACTAAGGGCATGCTATATCACCCCCCTATTAAGGTGAACCAAGGACAATCCCCAAGGTTGACCAATTGAGCCTTAATATCTAATTACACAAAGATTGTTCCTGACATGGAGGAACATAAGGTTTCAAATTAATGACGTTGTGAATACCGAAACTAGTACCATCATCGCTATGTATCTCATATGAATTTGGACCCTTCTGCGCAATAACAGTCGCGGGACCTCGATAGAGGAGGAAAAATTTTTTAATCTCTCGATCGTCTGCTGAAGAAAGCGGGTGGGTGCGAACTAATACGCGATCACCGGGTGTAAAAATCTTCAGATTTTTATTTCGATCGTGCTGTAACTTCCTGCGTTCTGCTTTTGACTTCAAACGCTCTCGAGCCAAAAAGATCTTTTCTTGGTGATTTAAAGAAACATTCTCCCCCGGAAAACGAATATTGTTAAGAAGAGGTGTCTCGTTTAAAATATTAAAATGAAGTTCCGATGGGCTAAATCCAGTTCCATCATGAATAACACGGTTTAACCAGAACTGCACTTTTTCTACGACCATAGCCCACTTCGCATGACTATCATGACATAACGCCCGCAACAACCGTACTATCTCTCGATTAATTCTCTCGGTTAAATTACCCTGGGGGTAATAAACCGATGTATGAGCCACTTTAACATTATGACTTTCTAAAGTATCCTTCCATTTCCGACTGGAAAACTGAGAACCGTTATCACTGAGAATTACAGCTGGTTTTCCTACAGTTGGAAAATATTTATTTACTAGACAACGCAGTACCGACTGAGTAGTAGCTCTCTTAAGCGGGTACAAAGACACGTATTTACTGAACGCATCTATGGCGACAAACAATTGCGTTAATCCTGCTCTAGAAACAGGCAGCGGCCCAATGAGGTCCACGCACACTAACTTATTTGGTTCATTAGGTAATACACTGTGATATTCCCCAACACATCTAATAGAGATTTTAGATTTCTGACATAATTCACAACCAGAAACTATTTTCCTTACCGTATGCTTCATACGAGGCCAATAATAATACTTCCGTAATATGTGTACACACTTCTCCGGACCAAAATGTCCATTATCCTCGTTCATATTGACCAAACCTAATTTTTTGAAATAATTTTCTTTCTTCCTCTATACCCCAATATCGTTCTATAAACAACCTACGAAATTCATCAAAATCACTAACGCGATTCTCTTTTAAAATTCCCCAATCTTGCGCCGAACCTCTTAAACAATTTACCGCTAATGAAATTTTTTTATGGGCCGGGACACCAGCTTCATCAAAAATATTCTCTAATTTTTGTATAAATATCATAGGGTGAATCGAACCTTCCGGTGAAAAATGCATATTCGCACCCCCCAATTCCTTCCACAATGTTACATAACTATTATTACCTTGACAACAGGGTGACCCCGATCGAGATACGCCACTGCCGCAATCCTTATTTATAATTTTATTCCCGTTTCTATTCACAACGTCATCCCCCGAAACCTCATTGCTTTTAATAATAGTGTCAGACAATTTTGCAACATTATCTACTAAGCAAGTTATATTAGTATTAACATTTTCATCAATTTGTTTGATGGCAATCGTTAATTTTTCATTATTTATAGCGAGATTACTTAAAACACATGACAAATCTGACAAAACTTTTTCTAAGTTCGTATTCTCGCTAGATTCTGCCATCTTTTTACATTGACTTCTGGTTCTAGGCATACAAACTGCAAATGCAAATATCTATCTCTAACAAAATACACACACAATATATAAAAAATACATAAGTTTACCACAAATAAAAATGGATAAATCTTCACAAGATAAAAAAGTCTATGTACCTATATATCTATGTAAAAATAGTTAGTTATTAAACGTACATTAACGTAAATAAGTNAAAGTTTTTTTTTTACCAAAATTAGAATGCCCTCGGACCAATTAAAATATTAAAAAAAAATTATTTAACAAACTTGATTATTTTGCCTTTTTTTTCATCAATTATTGCTATTTTGCCACATCGGTAATTAACTTAAACATTTTTAACTTGCAGTATATTGTGCAAAATTCATTTCTAAAACTTTTTTTCCTCTTCAATATTCTTCCAAAATGCATAGGTTCCAAGATATAAGTAAAAAACTCGGATAAATAGGTATTTTTTAAATTTTTTAAACATTTTTGCAATTTTGAAAATGTTCTGGACCTCGCCCAGATGTAGGGATCTACACTTTTATTGTACGAGTTGTATTGAAGGTAATCCAGAAAGAATTAGCTTGTCCCCTCTTACATCCAACATGTGGGATATTTCGACAGATCAGAAGTCTGAGTAAAAAATTAATTGGTTTTATATACTCAAAATAGAATCAAAAGTCACTCAATTGATAGTTAGCAGTAACTTGGATTTGAGTAAAACTCACCCATTTCTGATGCAACAGTTTCACTCGGTTGTACTCATACTAATAGAGTGAAAATTTCACTCAATCGGGTGTGGACAGAAATTGATACATTATTGAGTACATTTCAGTGAAATTTGAGTGAAATTTTTTTACAGTGAACTTAAAATAAAACTACGCAATTGTATTTGATTTTATTTTTTCAAAACTTCAGCGATTGTTACACAATTCTTGTTTTCTTTATTTACTGAGTATTTTGATGAATTAACCCTAACGACAAAAGGACTAACCAAGGGTCGTTTTTATGAAAACAGAAAGGGTGCATCAATTAATTTCTTAATTTCTTCCACAGGTGGCAAAATACTCAACAAATAGAGGACGCACCTCAGAAAACACCATGTAACGTACCCACAGGTGGGCACTCTCTTAATCTCAGGGTCGATAGAAATACAATAACTCAATACAAAAAAAAGCGGTTCTCTGGCCGGATAGGATGTTTTTATTCATTAACAACTGATGATAGTTATGATCTAACAAATACAAATGGGTACCTTGACACACGTCTTTCGAACGCTCTAGACTAGCACTACGGACTGGCACTACTGGAAGCATCCATGCGTTCTCATCAACACCCCAGTATTTTCTGAACTATTTCGCAGCACTCGCGAGTCGCCTTCCCCCTTCTCACTTGCACTCCCACCGCAACACTTTTACTCCTACCATTAACAACGTTTATTACTAAGGGCATGCTATATCACCCCCCTATTAAGGTGAACCAAGGACAATCCCCAAGGTTGACCAATTGAGCCTTAATATCTAATTACACAAAGATTGTTCCTGACATGGAGGAACATAAGGTTTCAAATTAATGACGTTGTGAATACCGAAACTAGTACCATCATCGCTATGTATCTCATATGAATTTGGACCCTTCTGCGCAATAACAGTCGCGGGACCTCGATAGAGGAGGAAAAATTTTTTAATCTCTCGATCGTCTGCTGAAGAAAGCGGGTGGGTGCGAACTAATACGCGATCACCGGGTGTAAAAATCTTCAGATTTTTATTTCGATCGTGCTGTAACTTCCTGCGTTCTGCTTTTGACTTCAAACGCTCTCGAGCCAAAAAGATCTTTTCTTGGTGATTTAAAGAAACATTCTCCCCCGGAAAACGAATATTGTTAAGAAGAGGTGTCTCGTTTAAAATATTAAAATGAAGTTCCGATGGGCTAAATCCAGTTCCATCATGAATAACACGGTTTAACCAGAACTGCACTTTTTCTACGACCATAGCCCACTTCGCATGACTATCATGACATAACGCCCGCAACAACCGTACTATCTCTCGATTAATTCTCTCGGTTAAATTACCCTGGGGGTAATAAACCGATGTATGAGCCACTTTAACATTATGACTTTCTAAAGTATCCTTCCATTTCCGACTGGAAAACTGAGAACCGTTATCACTGAGAATTACAGCTGGTTTTCCTACAGTTGGAAAATATTTATTTACTAGACAACGCAGTACCGACTGAGTAGTAGCTCTCTTAAGCGGGTACAAAGACACGTATTTACTGAACGCATCTATGGCGACAAACAATTGCGTTAATCCTGCTCTAGAAACAGGCAGCGGCCCAATGAGGTCCACGCACACTAACTTATTTGGTTCATTAGGTAATACACTGTGATATTCCCCAACACATCTAATAGAGATTTTAGATTTCTGACATAATTCACAACCAGAAACTATTTTCCTTACCGTATGCTTCATACGAGGCCAATAATAATACTTCCGTAATATGTGTACACACTTCTCCGGACCAAAATGTCCATTATCCTCGTGTTCTTGTCTAACTAAACTTAATACATACACCATCGGTACACAAACTTTATACGTGGGATCACCCTTAGGCCCACGTCGAAATAATACCCCTTCCAAAACTACAAACCAATCCGAATAACGACGTAAAACGGGCTGCTTACCTAATTGCTCGAAAACACGCCGGCAAAAATTATCATTTTCCTGATATTCACAGATTTGCTTCATTTTTCCTCGTACAACCTTAAATAATTCCGACATTTTTACAGCACAGATCTCAATACCCGTTGAATGGGGCACCTCGTAGGCCTCCAAGTTATCCTTTTTTGGATATCGCGACAGTGCATCCGCAACTACATTATCCCGCCCCCTACAATAAACTATCTTGAAATCGTATTCTTGGAAATACAATGACCAACGGGTCAGGCGCGAATTCAATAACCTACATGATCTCAAAAATGATAATGACTTATGGTCGGTTATAACAGTTAAATCGCGACCTAACACAAAAATTCTCCAAGTCTGCAAAGCATGTAACACAGCAAGGGCTTCGCGTTCTGTAACTGTATACCTAGTTTCGGGGTCACGTAACGTGCGACTCGTGAATGCAATAATATTTCGATCACCAGTTTTATTATCTTGCTGGAACAGACAACCCCCCACACCGTAACCGGACGAGTCTGTTTGGATAAAATATGGCTTATTTGAATCAGGGTGTTTCAACATGACAACTGACAAAAAAGTCTCTTTAACTAACTGAAACGCGGACTGTTGTTCAGGTCCCCATACCCATTTCGCTCCTTTTTTAAGCAATTTCAACAGTGGAACTGTTAATGCAGCAAAATTCTGACAAAAACGTCTGTCGTAATTTACGACCCCTAAAAACGCACGCAAATGTTTTAAATTCCTGGGCACAGGAAATTCTTGAATGGAAACTATACGTTCCGGATCCATTTTAACTCCTTCCGGAGAAATTATATGCCCTACGAAGTTCACATACTTTCTACCAAAACGCGATTTTTTTAATTTTATAGTGATACCGGCAGATCTAAATTTCTCAAAAATATTCTTTAAATGTCGTAGATGTTCGTCCGGGTCTTTCGAAAATATTAATAGATCATCGACATATGGAATTACGTAATTTTCCACTTCCGATCCCAAAATTATACTCAAACCTCTGATAAATGACCCTACGGATGTTGATAAACCGAATGGCAACACGTTAAATACATAGGTTGTACCTTCATACAAAAATCCCGTAAATTTCCGATGATCTCGATTAATACTTATTTGCCAATAACTAGCAGTAAGGTCCAACGTGCTTAAACATTGGCCGGCTGTGAATTCATATAACAGATCGGCTGGGTTAGGTGGGACCACGTGGTCTTTTACCATTCGTTCATTTAAGAATCTCGCGTCTAAACAAACACGAATATTTCCGTCTTTTTTCTTTACGATAACTAGTGGGCTAACATATTCTGTCTGCGAAGGCTGTATGACACCCCAGTTTATCATTTCCTCGATTTGACGACGAACTTCTGCCTTATATACATGCGGAATCGGGTAACCTTTTACAAAGAAAGGCGAATAATCGCGCAATTCGATGTTATGCACATATTTATCTGTGAGTCCCGGTTGATCAGACAGGATCTCTCGGAATTTCAGCAATAACCGATTTAACCTTCGCTTATCAACCTCACTCAAAACTTCCGCCCCTTCGGCCGCATTATTAATTTCTTCTTCCGAATAATAACTAGAAACTTGCATTGGGACATTTTCAACTTCCCCTTCGCTTATTTCGCTCACACTCAAACCTATACCTGGATTAACTTCTCCCGAAAATTCAATAGTGCGCTGCTGATCCTCAACCAACACACTCAACTTACTTTTTGAAAAATTAATGTCAATTTTATAATCAACCATGAAATCACATCCTAAAATTAAATCCCGAATAAGTCCCGGAACTATCAGACAAGGATAATCTATAGCAAACTCAGTAAATTGTAATGTTAAATATACCTGTTCCTTAACTTTACACTCTTTATTTCCAAACGCCCCCATTAAAGTTACACAATTAAACGGTAAACGTGGTATAGTTGGTTTTATTTTAATTAATTTATCAAAAAATTGTTTAGAAATACACGTCACCTGACTTCCGGAGTCTACAAGGGCATGCGTTATCAATGACTCTACTGTAAGACTAACTGTCGGTACTACCCCCATTTGCTTAATTTTATTTTCATCCTCTACAAACAGGTCATCTCCGTTTTTATTAAACATCGTATTTATCGCTGAATTTTGCAAATTCTCCTCCCTATTTATTACATTCTCAACATTCTGTTGGCGATTTGGACGTTGGTTTACATTTTGCCTATTATATCTTCCACCCATACCTTCTCTATCACGCCCCTGATCGCGCCAATTTCCACCTTCATACGTATTATCTACCTTACGCAAATACGACTCTACTTCGTCAATAGTTTGCGAATTACAATTCAAAATACCGCGGCGAATTTCCGGTGGAAAATGATTTACTACCATGGCTACTACCTCGCTTTCATTTAATCGCTGTGACAAAAAACTAGAATCTTTCATCATTTTTAAGAAATAATCTGCCTTTGACCCTCGTTCATATTGACCAAACCTAATTTTTTGAAATAATTTTCTTTCTTCCTCTATACCCCAATATCGTTCTATAAACAACCTACGAAATTCATCAAAATCACTAACGCGATTCTCTTTTAAAATTCCCCAATCTTGCGCCGAACCTCTTAAACAATTTACCGCTAATGAAATTTTTTTATGGGCCGGGACACCAGCTTCATCAAAAATATTCTCTAA
>NW_019420055.1:0-7132 GCF_000390285.2 Anoplophora glabripennis
TGAGCTCTTATCTTATACGTATGCATTGCAGGTCAGGGTGAATCTTAAATGTGTATATACAGGGTGTCCCAGAAATAAATGACATATTGAACTGGTCAAAAGCAATAACTATTGTTTAATAATTTTTTTCGCGCACATTTTGGTCCGGTATTTTGTTCCCATTAAAATATCGCTATCCAGCTGCTGGATTAAATCAAAATATAAAAAAATGTGTGATTTTTTAAGAGATTTTTCTTTATCTTAAATATCTAATATACTAGGACCAGTTAATTTCCATGTTTGTGCTTCTTTTTTATTCGTTATTCCATCAATAAAGCATTTCTACTTACGCTCTAGTAATACGTCCTTCACATATTTAATATTGTATTTTTCTCTTAAACAACCATTTTCAATTGAATACGCCGTAGTTCACTAAGAACGTTAATTAAATTATTAATTGATTAAAAACACTTAAAGGTACATAAAAGAAAAATGTCGATGAAGTACATACCGGAATATGAGTTTAAAAAGCACTTCGACGACTGGCTGTTCGTTGGAAAAAGTGTATTGCTTCAAGCGGAAATAAATGATTAATTGAATATATTGTATTTATTGGCAAATTTCAGATACCTTTTTGACAGAGTGAATAATGACTGGTTGAAAAATTTCGGGGTAGGTTGCCACGTCATCAGTTTAGATTTCTTGACGTTTCGAGAGACATACCGCAATCTTCTTCAGTAAAATGTCTAAAACTGACATAGTAGTAGTAGTAAAATGCTTAAAACATGTTAGAACATTTTTTAAAAGATTCAATTTTTCTTCTAGTTTTGCTTATCTGTAACCTAAATAATCCCAACCAATTTTTAATTTAGAAAAAAATAATGTATTAGTTTAGAAAAATGTGCAAATTTAGAGAAAATTCTTAAACAAAAGTTGTATGGTTTTGAGGGGAACATTCGATGCTCACCTTGACAATGACACAAATGTCTACCGTAGAGGTCATTTGAAGGTCAACTTAGATTTTTAGATATGATAGATCTCTGATAGATTCTGATAGACTGACACCGGATGTGGATAGAGCGGAAAGTATTGCGTTTTGATATGTCTTCATTTTACGGATCAAAGTGACCGTTAAGGGGTTATTTTAGGATCAAATAAGGTTCTGAAAAAGATTTTGCGATATTTTTTGTGAAAGCATTTACGACGAAGGATTCTGGTTGAAAGTTTTGCGGTTTGATGGGCTCATACAATGACGACCTTGACCATAACCTAGAGGTCAAGCTGGAAGGTTCTTTGAAGGTCAAATCAAGTTACGAAATAGGAGAACCCTCTTTGCAGCCCAATTAAGTTAAGGCAAGATCGATATGGCCCAGCCAGTTAAGGTAAGGTCACTATGACCCGGCCAGCCGGGTCGAAGCGGTTTTGAAAGAATCTCCAAGCTTGACCTCTAAGTCATGGTCAAGGTCATCATCGTATGATTCCATCAAACCATAAAACTTTCAACCAGAATCCTTCGTCATAAGTGTTTTCCCATCAAGGTGACCATCGAATGTCTCACTCAGAACCCTACAACTTTTGTCAAAAAGGTTTTCCTTGAAAGTGCTTCCCTAAGATATTGCAATGGGTTATTTAAAATGGGAGACCTTGTATCGTCTGAACCAACCAGAAAATTTTTAAAATCTACCGAGAAATATCACCCACACAATTATTTTGCTTTCAATACTATTTAATACAAAATTGAATAGCCCTCTTTTGTAACAAGGTAGAAAATTATGTGTATTTACAATATAGGTTAGCGCATTTAACTTCAATTAACAAGTCAGGCTTTACCAGATAATTTGCTTTTTTCACCGACCTTGCTCAAAGGAAATTAGATTGTATTTTGTTATAAATTTGTCGAGTTAATTTCGCATTAGAAAAAGGACAAGTACCTATATTCGCTGGGGCAGTTACTAGATAACCCAATGTTATTATTTTTATAATGTTGTATTTATTATACGTTTATCATAAATATTTTCAGCAACAATGATAATGCGCTGTGGTTGGTATTTTCATTGAGATATAAGAAGTTATTAATATTAATAGATCCGTTTATCTTTCAGTTCTAAAAATAGGTGTATTTAAATAACATATGGTAAGTTGTAGTACATTGATAATATGTATTTTCCACTGACCCAAAAATAATGGGATTAAATTATGTTGTAATATTAATATGTTATATTGGGAAAAATTAGAGAATTTGTTATTCTTATTAAAACACTATTTCTTAAAAAAAAAAATAAGAGGTAGAGTGTTACCACACCGATGAAACGATTTAATTGAGCGACATAAAGTTTATCAGAGCCAATTATATATTTATTTGAATTGGCGAATTACAGATTCTTTCACAGATTTATTTCTAAAAATAATTTAAACAGAAATGCACCAAAATGCACAGTCCAAATTCAAATTCATATTCAAAAGTTACGATAAATATCACTGTTAAATAATGTTTTTATTAATATAGGGGTAGGGAGGCTGGGCCACCAGTAACGCCTCGGTCGCTAAAGACCAAATGGCAAATGTTATAGAAACCTGTTTAGGTGGGAACGTGTAGGTTGATTACGGCTACATTTTAAAAATATTTTGAAATATACAGGGTGTCCAGGAAATGCGTACCATATCAAAGTTACGTATTTTTAAATGGAACACCCTGTATTTTACTGCATTTTTTAAAGCACCGTAAGGAAATAGGTGAACTTTATTAAAGGTTCTGCATACCTAGGATTTATTGTTTGTGAGATATTTCAATTTTAGTGAAAATGCAGGCTTAGCGTAGAAATTTAATATTAGCAATAAAAAAATTATTTTAAGGAAGCAGCTTTGGAGGGTCTATTTTAGATCCTTGAAGTTATAAATTGTTATATTTGTCGTCACTTAGTATTATACAGGGTGTTCAAAAAACTGCTGAATACTTCTCTCAACTTTAAACAGCAATAACTTGGTAATTTTAAATGGGACACCCAGTATATTTTTACTCTGGAAGATAGGAAATTTAAAACTCTTTCAAATTGTGTATAGGTTCCGTATAACTATCTCTAACGGTATTAGAGATATTTGTGCCGTTTCGTTTTTTATCAATTTGTTTTTGTAAGATGTATCCACGTGTCTTCATCGACGTCTTTATTGAATTAGTTTGGGTTCTTCTTGATGACGTCTCTTTAAATATAAGGAGGAAAATGAGGATGCGATTAAATGGCGCACCTTAAAATTTTTCATATTCAGTGAGAAATTATTTAAATCGAAAATTTAATAATAAATGCGGATAAGTAAGAATGGTGTCGTAGTGGACTTCTTTGTTTCGGGCTATATAAAAAATCTTGTACACACTCCACCTACTACTTGCGATGATATGAAGGAAAGGATTAGAGATGCACTTGCCACAATAACCCCAGATATTCTAAGGAATGTGAGAATATCATTTGAAGATAGAATAAGATGCTGTATTCAAGAGAATTGTTATCAATTCGATCATCAATTAAAATTTGTCTCTGTTTCTTCTAAAAGTAAAAAGTCTGTAAAAAATACAATGGCGTAGGTTTTTCAATAAAAAATGGGGTGACCCTGTCCAGTTGTACACCACTGGTTGAACCTTTAGAGTTCATATTTTAGGGAAAATAAGGCCTACTATTATCTGTACTAAAGTTTATCGAAATCGGTTAATAGATTTCGGAGATATAAACAAAAAATCTATTTTTTTTACAACTTCAACATATTGTATCTCTAAAACGAGGCCGTTCCAGATCTATGTTTATAAGGCAACCTATTATTTTAAATACAAGGTGTTTCAGAAAGACCTCCCGTAAATACAGGGGGTGAACTATATGTCCTATCTCCTATTGTTTTCGAGATTCAGAGCGACAAAATAAAACTTTTTAGAATAGAATTTTTACGAATGTTTCCAAACGGTGCGAAATATTTATATGAAATTTGGTATTCCGGGGTTTTTAAGGATGCCAAATACGCTGGTCTAAATATTTTTTGTATATTTCATAGAGGGCGCTAGTTATGCTCCATTCCTATTACGTTTTATGTTCAAATTTTTTTTAAGGTTAGGTTTTTTACCATTCGGGCTCCAATTTCTAATATCCAATTTTATTTTCTAAAAATAATGTACCCTTGTTAAAAATTCCTAATGTGGACGGTTTTCGAGAAAAAAGGCTTTTAATTGAACTCTTACAATATTACGGTGTATAAAATAAGTGCCTTTTCTCAAAGTAGGTTATGTTTAGGAAATAAAATTGTCCATTAGAAATTAGATCCCAAACAACTTAACTACCAATTTCAATCAAGAATTTTTCTTCAGTGTAATAAATTCCATCATAAAAATGAAGGGGTGTAGTAGTCCAAAAAAAATTCTGTCAAAAAATGATTCTTTTTCAGGGTGTTGAGTGGAAGAAATCAAAACTATTTTCAAGTTACATCTTTATTAAACCTCATTTGATAAACCAACAAATATATGATACTTTAAGCTTCAATTTTTAATTTTGAAACTTCTGGTAATATCATTCCCCCACTTTAATATAAATTTGAGGTATTCCGTAAAAACAGGATAAAGTAATTATGCTATTTATTGGCTTTATTTGTATTTGTATTTTTATGCGGAATTTTGCGACCCCGTTATTGGATTTATAATGGAAAATTTTTGGATTATACCAATAAAAGTCTTAGTCTTCTACTTTTCACTGAATTTTTTAAATCCCTTAGGACCTCGACTTACACCGCCGAAGAAGTCAAAACCTTCCCTAACTCCGATTATTAATTAACAGCCCCACTTCTGATCGTTTTTTCTACCTCATCGGAGAACGCGTCGTTACTTCGAGCCGAGGCGAAACATTGCAAACTTTCCAGGCGATGATTTCCTACGGGACACTAAGTAGGTGGTACAACGGCTTGCTTATTATGTACCTGGGGGGCGGTGGAGTCCCGACGTGGCTTTTGGTTGCGCTGTGCTGTGTAGATTAGTTTCTTGTAGGTTAGCAGAAATTGTAAGACGATAACTTCTAGCCTTGCGTCGGCATCTAAAGGGGTCTGCACACGATCCGTTTATTCCTTTTCACTTATACAGGGTGTAATTTGAGAGGGGCTCATGTTTATACGGCGGTTACCTTTGTTGTTTGTTTTCCCCGTCGTGGAATTTTGATTTTTTTCTCAGTGTTCATCCCCCACAATCAAGACAGTGATTTAAAAGAAATCAGATCAGTATTTTTATTTATTTCTAATTATCCATCTACAATTTATAAAACATCAAAAGTAATTATGTATATTAAACATAAATATCGCTACACTTCTGAATGAGGAAATTGAGTTTATCGAACTTTTAATTTATATTCTACAAGCTTATTGTATTTTAATAGAGCCTTCATAAAAGATTACAAGCCACGTGATCAGTTATTTTCTTCATGTTTGGCAATTAAATTTCCGTAAAATTAAGAATTATTGACACAAGATCAAAATTACATTAAAACAGGACCTTCTGTTTCACCAGCTGTGATTGAAGTAATTTTTCACGTGATTCTATTCAGCCAATCAACGATCGCATTATCTCGAGCGTAGGCGTAGCGGTTTGTCACTTTTCATTGTAAACGAATCATTAATATTAGTGACGCCAAGATTTAGGAAATTTTCGTTATCAGTACCAATCCTGCATTGTTGGGTCCTGCTCGGCGGTCACGTGGTTTGTAAACATTTAAGAAAGCTCTGTATTATCCCTAAAAAAACACAAGCTCCCCCACATAAACTTACACCCTGTAGTTAGGTCTATGAATCCAAATTTAAAATATTTAAATATATTTTTTTAATTTATCAGTTAATTGGGCGNATTGATTATTTAGATTCTGATTCACATTTCTCTCACAAAGAGATGGAAACCGTCTAGTGGGAACAGCAACTTTAATAAGTTATTCTTCTGTTGCTTCTTATGCTTCTGTCCAGTGGCCACCTCGATCCCCATATTTCAGTGCAACTGATTTCGTTTTTTTGAATAATATGAAGAAATGAATGAAATGAATATCTAATTAATTAATAACATGAATATCTCATAATTAATATTGGAACATCTTAGACGTAGAATCGACTTAGCGGTTAGCTTCGGCAGAAATAAGGTGTCTTGTGACTGTCTCTAATAAAAAGAGTTCGCATGTGTGTCTTTGAAGGAGAAGGTCAAATGAATACTTGTTAATTACACGGCCCCACAAAAAAAAAAGTTTTGTACTAGAGACATGAGTACATAGATCTTGTGTATTACTTGATGCTGAATCCGAATCCGAAGCCCCAGAACCGATTTTTAGTATTTATTTACGAGGGGGCTAATTCCAAGCCTACTATCAAATAACGAATGCTAGTGCAAAACAATGTGAACAACCATGGCCTTGTATTTTATACAACCAAATATAGGTTGATAGAGAACATACCAAAAGAAATATTATATAACTTATCTCCCAAAGGATTGGAAACCACCTACAGTCCAGAGTCCCACTTAAGGTAAGGGGTAAGTCATACATTTTTCTATTCAATATTTTTTCCTAAATTTTGTTACCGCGGGTTTTTGTGGTCGCTGATTACGAATCTGAAGTCCGAATCCGAAAATTCCTGAATAAAAGATTCAGAATAATAAGATTATGGCTGAAAACTTGTTACTCGGTGGTTTTCAAAGTCGCCATAAAATGTAAGGTTTTAATTCGAAAATTCCTAAATCCAAAATAGTTGCCCCATTATGGCGGATTGAAAAGTAGGTATCATAGAAAGAAATTGGTATTTACCACCCAAAGAAATGCGTTATGAATGTTTAAAAAATGAGTGACAACACCATCCACTTAAATGGGAAATATAAGACGCACAAAATGAGTAAGATTGTAGAGCTAAAAATATAAAGTTGCAAACTGTCTCAACTAAATTCTGGCACTTTCAGGGATGACAAACTACTCCCCTTTAGTTATCAATAATTGTCCAAAATAAGTACTAAAAATGACATGCCTAAATTATACAGATACACTTGCATGATATACAGGGTCGGAAAGTCCCCATGGTTCTGTCTCCTTCTTGGGCCTTCGGGGAATCCGAAGGAGTCCTGGGTTGCCATTATATATATTTTTTTTTCTTGAAGAAAAAAAAA
>NW_019420056.1:0-6222 GCF_000390285.2 Anoplophora glabripennis
AGAAGAAGGAGAATAATAAACCAATCAATATGCAAGGTGTCCATTTAGTGACCCCTTCTTCTGTCATAGTCACATAAAGAAATCGCTATCCTTGATTCAATAATACATTATTATTTAGTGTATTTGTAATAACACACAAATCAGGTCACAGCTTTGAATTAAGTAAATTCTTCTTCCATCAATATTTATTTATTTAATTGAAGAATTCGAATTGTACCGGGTGTCCCAAAATTAGTGCAACATAATTTGGACACGTTTCTTAAGACAAATTTGGGGGTCCCCTATTTTCTATTTTTGCCAAATGGCCCCTCTTTCGGAGTTACAGCCCCCTGAAATTCGTCCCTAAGAATGGTATTTTTGTCATATCTCAGAACCCTGTTGTACGAGAATCACTAAATTTGGTACACAGGGGTTTTATGACGTGGTGTCTGATAGTCTTATATGCTGTTTGGCGGGGAACCCCCTTAAGATGCTTTTTCGTGAGCCCTCTTGTATTTGAAGCCAACAAAATTTGATCGCATATTTCAATTTCTTAAAAATTATTGTTCCGCTAGAAAGGCATCAAATTTAGAAACTTTTTAGTCACTTGATATTTTTTTTGTAAAACGCAATGTTTTCGAGAAAAATGGCAAAATGTGATTTCTCAAAAACATTGCGTTTTACGAAAAAAATATCAAGAGACTAAAAAGTTTCTAAATTCGATGGTTTTCTAGCGGACTAATAATTTTTAAGAAATTCAAATATGTGATCAAATTTTTTGGCTTCAAATACAAGAGGATCGAATGCACTTAGAATTTCATACGAATCACGAATCACAAATATGCATTCGATCACATTTTGTCATTTTTCTCGAAAATATTGCGTTTTACGAAAAAAATATCAAGAAACAAAAAAGTTTCTAAATTCAATGGCTTTCTAGCGGACTAATAATAATTTTAAAGGAATTCATATATGCGACCAAATTTTTTTGACAAAGACAAGGGCGCCCACAAAAAGTGTCTTAAGGGGGTTCCCCGCCAACTCCGAAAGAGACTTGGCATAATACGGGTCCTCTAAATTTGTCTTAAGAAAATTTTGTTACATTAATTTTTTGACACTCGGTATGTAAATCATAGCTCTTGCAATAAGTAAAGTTTGTTCACTTAAATAAATCTTGACATAATATTAAATACCAAATAAATGTATTCTTGGTTTCAAAGTCAGTACTTTTTTTCTAGCCCTAGAAAATAAATCTGTTTTTTTAACATGTATTTTTCCTATATCGATTTTGTTCCTCGTGGGGCACACTGTAGTATTTTTGCGAACATTTTTTATTATTCTATGCTTTTGGCCTGACGCTGCACAACGAAAATTGATAGGCGCTGATAAAATATTTCGATATTTTCAGGGACTGACGTTCTTCCTGTCGTACGCGATCCTCGCGGCGGTCTTGGGGATGTTGCAGTTTGGCTATAACACTGGAGTAATCAACGCACCGCAAGGTAACATTCAGAACTTCATGAAGGACGTCTACAAGAACAGATACGGGGTGGACGTCAACGACGACTATGTGAAGAAACTCTATTCGATAGCAGTATCTATATTCGCTATCGGAGGTATGCTAGGGGGATTTGGTGGTGGCATGGTGGCGAACAAATTCGGCAGGTAAGCGATACACTGATTGAGAAAAATAGGTTAGGTTAGATCAGGAAGTGCCAAGTGATAGAATATGAGAAAATAAAATAGTGTTTTACTATGAACACAGCGTCAGAGGGCATGAATTTTTAGATCAATTGTAGTTTATACCTTCGAAACGCAGCTGTCAGTTGTTTTTTATATATGTATGTATTTCTCTGAAATTGCAAGAAAACCTAAAACTTTAGGCTTAATCATTTTTTCCTAAATACAAAGTAAACAGATTTACAGGAATTATCAAATAAATTGTCTATCGCTAATAAAACAATGAATAAAAAGAAAATACACAAAATGTGTTAGAAAAATTCACGAAACTAGAGCTGCCACATATGCCTTGTAATGGAAACAATAATCTTTATAAATACTCATATATTTGGAATTAATAAAAAAAATAATAAACATTGCAGTTATCAAAAAATTTCAAAATATAGCAAGTACTTTTTTAAAGACAAGCTTGTTATAGTTTTACAATTTAATTTTGGCTTGGACTATGTCAATGTTATTTAGAGAACTAACTGAAGGAGGATATCCTAGCATAATTTCACTATTTTAGCAATAACTTGAAAACGAAACAAGATAACGACCTCCGATTTGTGTATTTGTTTTCCTTAATAAATGGTCTATTAAGCCATGAAAAAAAAACTAGACTGTTGCATTTGGTTTTTTTACTAAACGGAGATAATTACAAAACTTTTCTGGTTAGCGTCGTGCGCAGGAAAATAATATTTTTAGTCCCACATCATAAAAATAATTTTTATTAATAGTTCTCTAAAATAAGCCGTCATTTCTTGGAATCGATTAAGGCATTTAGAAGTTATGACAATTTAAAAATTTCAAGATGGCATCCTTTATACTGGCGTGCTATAGTAATAACAAAAAAAAGTTCAACAGAACTTATGAAAGGTTTAACAGTGTATCTAAAAAGTATATTTTCAACTTCGAAAAAACGACAATTTTCTGTAGCACTATAGCAGTAGTACCCTCTAGCGGTGAAGTTATAAAATATTTTAAATCAATTTCTTTTGGCCGTATTTGTTAATAGATTATTTACCCCATAACCGTAGCACGTAGTTTCCTATTAGCCGCTCCGTACTGTTAATGGATCACCCTGTATATTTAAAGTTTATAGTTTAGTTGAAAACGAAGGGTAGCAAGAAAATCATTTAAAGACAAAAATTAAATACAAGTAACTCGTACAAAATTTAAAAAATATGTAGGAAGATAGGTACTTGAAGAAATTGATGTATTCACAGAGAATGCATTGAAATTCTTAGTTTCCTCAAAAATCATGCAAAGGATTGAGAATTAACCATTTGAGTTTTCAATGTAATCATCATACTTTTCTTGAGAAATATACTTGTTTATATTTCAATATTTACCTTATATTAATATGAAAACTAGAGTTTTTGTATCTCAGTATAATAAGAAATTCACTACTTATTAATTTTTTCATATTTTCGTATTTCTCTGTTTTTAGAAAAGGAGGATTGCTGCTGAACAACGTATTGGGAATAAGCGGGGCGTGTTTAATGTGGTGTACAAAAATAGCCAATTCGTACGAGATGCTATTTTTTGGCAGATTTATTATAGGGGTCAATTGTGGTAAGTATTTTTCTTTGCTATTCGGTATAATTCAATACACTTTGTTAAAGAGGTTTATCGGGTACGGAGCTACGTCTAAAGTATAACGAAAGTTTCTGTAGATTCGCTAATGACTAAAGTAGTAAGCCTTTAGATTCGCCAACGTTGCACTTGGCTGGCGCGCTCGGCTCGGCATTTGCTCGCTCCCATTCGATCATTCTGTTTTTTTGGACACCTGCGAATTTCAAATAATACGCTACGTCGAGACCGCCGAGTTGCCGCTATCACGCATATGGAGGATAAGTTAGTCAACGACAGCAGTTTGAAGGAGAATTATTATAAATTATGTATCCTTAGATATCGGTTTCCTATTTATACAAGCTGCTGTGGAAACTGTTCATAAATTGTTGCGCATGCTAAGAGGAAAGACCAAAAAAATCTGCATTCTCATAAGACTCTATACTAAATCGTGAAAAATTATTTTATTAATATCTCGTCTCTTAGGTATCCAAACTAGTCACAATTTTTTTTTAGCACATGCCTACAGCTTTTTTTGATGTTGTAAGTGAAACTTCATTCTGCCCAGAATGCCAGGAACGGACTATGCCCAATGGTTAACAACCCAGAATTTTTACATAGATGACGATCGCAAACTGCCTGCATCATAAATAAGTTTCCTGAAGAATTTGCCAACGATACCCTCTCAGTTCAACTCGGTAAAATTAACAGTTTAAGAAATATTTGTGATTTTATGCCACAGTGCACATCGAGCGGCGCCTCCACCATTTTTTGTTTTTAATTTTAATTGGACATAATTGTTAGAACCGTACATATTTTTAAAAGAAAAGCCTAAAAATCTGACTGCCTGCTAATGTAATTTTCACTAACAAAATTTGACAAACACACTTTACACATAACACAAAACAGAAAAACAAAACAAGAATAAGTTAAAGTAAGTTAAGTATTCAACTCCAAATATCGATGTCCATTCAGACGTTTCTCTAAGAACGTATAGACCTATTAAATTGTTAGCTATTAATATATGGCTAGAAATAGTGGGTAATAATTTAATAAGTCCATACTTTTTTGAGGAAAGTTCTGAATGGACATCGATATTAGGAGTTCTTGAAAAATAATTTGCAGCAACTATTAGACGATGTTCTATTAGACATCCGAAGAAATGTTTGATTAATGCACGATGAGGCTTCTCCTCATTTCAATATTGATGTACGAAACAATATTAATGTACGAAATTATTTATCCATTGTGTTTAATAATATGTAAATGAATTGGGAGAGGAAGCTCAATTTCATGGCCACCACGTTATCCAGACTTTAACCCGATGGACTTCTTCCTGTGGGGATACCTGAAAAGTTTAGTGCACTCAACACCAGAATAGACAATGCTTGAATAACTGCAAAGAATTAATTTCCACTGTGATAATACACACACCATAGAAATGCTTTTTCGTGTACAAACAAATAATATTCGTAGACGTAGGAAGTGTGTTGAAAATGTATTTGATAGTGTTCTTTGTTTTAAATTATTTTTTTAACTTTAACTTATTATTTTGTTTTTCTATTTTGTATTATGTGTAAAGTGTGTTTGTCAAATTTTGTTAGTGAGAATTACATTAGCAGATAGTAAGATTTTAGAGGCTTCTATTTTAAAAATATGTACGGTTCTAACATAGTAGTCCAATTCAAAATTAAAAACAAAAAAATGATAGAGGCGCCGCTCAATGTGCTCTGTGACATAAAGTCACAAATATTTACTAAACTGTTAATTTTACCGAGTTGAACCAAGAGAGTGTTATCGTTGACAAATTCTTCAAGGAACTTATTAATACCGGGATACCCTGTATAGATGACACTATGAAAATGCACACTATTTGACATGATAAAAGGACTCGTTCACTCATGATGAATGTATCTTTTTTATTCAACTCGTAGTTTAGATGAAACATAAAATCATTCGTCTAAGATAAAATGGTAGATGATAATCGGTGTCAATTAGACAAGTTAAAAGATAATTATATTATAAGAAGAGGCATCAAGACTCTACATATACGAAACATTGTTTTACGAAAATATAAAATAAAAACTAACAGAGACTTTATCTTATAATCACAAAATTTGGACTTTTTCTNTGCATTCACGATAAAAGGACTCGTTCACTCATGATGAATGTATCTTTTTTATTTCAACTCTTGTTTAGCTGAAACATAAAATCATTCGTCTAAGATAAAATGGTAGATGATAATCGGTGTCAACTAGACAAGATAAAAGATAATTATATTATTAGAAAAGTCATCCAGACACTTCACATACTGACCATTAATGTACTTTAATGCTATGCAAAAACCATTTAATAAATTTTCTAAGAACGGGAATACTAAAGAAACTGGTTTCTTTTTGTTTTAATGAAACATTAATTACGAAAATATAAATAGAAATCAAGAGAGACTTTATCTTTTAATTGGCTTTACAAAATTTGCTGAAATTTTGGACTTATCTAATTCTTGTTACAAATTGTATGCTGCTTAATATAATAAACAATATTTACTTAAATAAAATAATAATATGCCAATCTATACGACAAATCTGATTGGCATTCCTTCAGTACCTGTTCATATACAGGCTGTTACAAATTGTCTTCTCACTACAGGGATCTCGAAAACGGTAAGAGGTACGAAGTAGCTTAATGGGGGCAAAGTTGCGTAATCTGGGGACCAACATTATACTAATAATAATAGTTTAAATAACTAGATGGATTTCACAGGGTCTAACGACACTTACAGTGTACGATAATTGAATAAACAAAGAAATCTAAATAAAAAATTTAGATAAATTTGGAACGAATACACTGAAGATGAATTTTTCGAGACAAAACGTCTGAATCTGGTTCGGGCTGAGGCAGTACAGTAGTGAGGGTCATGAAGACTTGCAGAAAATGTAATAAAATTTC
>NW_019420056.1:6475-7164 GCF_000390285.2 Anoplophora glabripennis
TATATATAAATATGTGAAAATGAAATGATTTATTGGCATTGGAGTTATTACAATTTGCATCGAAGTTCTACTCCTAATGACGAAATATTCAGCGGGATTTGGTGCTGCAGTTGATGATCTGCTCTATTCATTTAACGTGAATAACAGTAGATTTTCAAAAAGGGCTTTGCAGATCAACGCTGTAGCAGAAAAATCTTATCTCAAAATAAAATACATATCAAACCCAGATTAGTTCTCCTTCTCCCAAATATATAGAGGATGTTTCTTTAAAAATAGGACACATATCTTAATGGACGACTATAGAGATTCTAGAGGCCATCAAATGTAATTTTTTTGTATGTCAAAGTTATTATTGTTGTTTTAATTTTGGGGATATTTTGAAAACCACTACATCAATCAGGTTGATCATTTCAACTGTTATATTTTCCAGGTCCAGAATTTCAAAAATAATATACATCTTATGCTCATCGACATACGGCATTACTTGCATCTTGCTGGTATAGTAAAAATAACTTAAATTATATGTAAAACCTAGCTAGTTAATTTTGAGGAAAGAAGAAGACTTTCATGTCATCATATTTTAAAAACATTTTTGTCTTAAAATGATACGCCTCGTCACAATCATTTTTCTAACATCGCCTAATAATGGTGTATGTCAATAAGATTATCGTTTCAGCTAGGTGTTTCAT
>NW_019420057.1:0-607 GCF_000390285.2 Anoplophora glabripennis
AAATGTGTAAAATCAACGTTAGCTTCGTTTTCTCAGAATTTGTCTACATTAGTTACAGAAGTATAGATGTTTATGGAATGTACTTGAATAATCATTATGAATAATCATTTTCTTTTCATATTCATTATGTGGCTTATTATACTATTGCAAAACTTGAAAATTAAAAAAAAGTCATATTTCAAGAAACGATGACAAGCCACCCGTGTCATTGTTTCACACTAAGCCCTTCAATTATAACCTGACAAGTTGCCACAATGTGACAGTTTTTTTCCAAAGCCATTTCATGTTGCTATATGTTGAAAACTAACAACTTTAGGTGTAGAACATATTTAATAAAAGTTGAAGTGGACTGATATGTGAATAAAATAGAACAATAAAATACAGTGTTCCATTTGAAAAATTTTAGAATATCAAGTTTGAACTTTTTTAAAATGATCGTATTATAAAAAATGCCCTGTATAAATTATCGATATTAGCTAATAACAGAAGTCTTTGCTAACATATGCCTATAACTCTGTCAAATATTTTTGCTCCAAGTGTTAGTAGTTGAAAGTTAATACAACTTCTTCGAGGTCATGTTTTTTCCAAAATTCGAAGAATTTTCTAC
>NW_019420057.1:1881-7432 GCF_000390285.2 Anoplophora glabripennis
AAAAAAAGTTACATTTTTGTTGTCTATCATTTTTTACGTATCTTTCATAGTTTCAGAGTTATTATATAAATAACGCAATTTTGTTTGAATAATGAAAAATACGTTTTCAACTTTTACCGTACATTATTAAAAAAATACGCATTCTAAACCGGTCTAACTTCCGAATCGTATGAAACACACTAAAACAAAACTAATTGTAAAGGGTCTATGATTAATTTTAATTCTGATGGAAATGGAAATGGTACAGCGTTTACTGCTCATTTTTCCTTAAAAAATATGAGCAACCCATCTGTTTTTGACGATAACTCCTTCAATTTGGCTCTAATTAACTCTTATAAGTGCTCATTTTGAAGGTCTTTTTGAGTACTACTAAAAACTCCAGGGGCGTTATACACGTAAAATTAATCCTTTTTCCGTTGTTTGACGTTGAATACATCGATTCGAGTATTCCTCCCAAAACAAGTCTCCTTCCACTAACCATATTTCGCTTTGTATAGGACGTACAACACTTTTTAAAGAAGGATTTTCTTTGTTTATTTATAACCTACATTTTTGTTCATTACACTTTTTTTAATAAAGTGCCTAGTTTTTGAGTTATTCACGATAAATCCTTTGAAAAGTGTTTTTTTTTCACTCAAAATTCCAAAAGTTCATCATGAATAACTAAAAAACTATTGATTTCTCGAAAAAAATCTTCGAATATTTTTTGCTCAAAATTTGATTCTCTATTGATTTCCAGCGTTATTTTTGAAAAAAAAATTCCACCCCCGAGAAGGGGTGTCAACCCCCAACAGGGTGGAAGCGGCAATCGGCGCTTTGTCACTAATATTCATTGATCTTTTCTCTAACTACCTGCCAAGTTTCAAAGAATTCGGTGGTGAAAAGCTTCAATGACTGTACTATATACTAATTCGAAACTATATAAAAATTATTGTCTGGAGTTATTTATTTGTGGCATAATTTTCATTTTTTTCTTAACTGTCAAAGAAAAGCAAAACGAAAAGTCAAAAAAAGTTCAGAAGACGTAAACAGTGGATTTCCGAAACGTTAACGACCTTTTTAAAGTATGCGATATAAGTGATGTGTTTTTGTATTTTCTATTTGCATCCTGTTTTCAGTGTAAATTTTTTTGTTTAGGCAGAATTACTCTCATAAAAATAACCCTTCATTCTATTTGGCGCAAGGCTTTAATTCACTATTTTTTAAATTTTTTCACACAATTTTTTTACCCAAAAATAAAAAAAATTAAAATATCAAATGAAGTTAAACAATCTTCTCATAACCTTTTAAATGATGATTTTTCGGGAAACAATTACTCTGTGGGGTATATTGATCAGCATTGGAACATTCCAACAATGTCTACTAAACAATTAGTAATTAATAAGTATAATAAACACTGAAAATGATGTTTAAATATTATTATTAATACAAAAAAAAACATATACCTGACATATTGGCGTCATCTTAAAAGATATGTTTCATTATTGTTGTTGTAACATCGGTCTAGAGATCTGAAATGTTAGGGCGGCTGCATATTTGCTACAGAGTTGGCTGTGACATTTGCGTGAAACAAATAAGTGTGTTTTTTTTTACACTAAACGCTTCACATGGAACTTACCATAAAATATATAGGTATAATACGTAATAATATGTACCAGCAATAAGCAGTGAACAAAATAATAATTTCTCACTCATAAGGAAAACGATTGTAGAAAATAATTAACAGTTGCCCTAAGTATTCCGCGGTCAATCGTCTCCGGCGAGCGATAAATACCCATTTAAAAAACGAAAATGGCCGTTTAGCATTTACCGAGGTGACGATGTTGGCGAAGCATCAACTGCTTCACATTTTAGTAATCCCGTTATCTGCATAATTGTACAATAACATGTACATGTCTGCCTGTGAACTTAAGCTTCGCATCGATCAGTTTATTCGATACGTATCTAGGGGCTTAATACCTGCCCTATTGGCCTGGCGTGCCAGTGAAGAATACAGGTTTTTTTCTAAGGACGTTGGCCGTAAAATATCGTTTGTGTTTGTGTGTGTGTGTGAGTGACTTTGACGCTTTGCTTACAATACAATAGAGTAGTTGTTTCCCGCAATATCATCAATTAGGAATCTTACCTATGAGGTTAGATATCTTTTGTATACCTTGATTTTTGCTACGGACAATTTTTAACTTTTTTAAATTTATTTGCATTAGTCTTAAAACAAAATAAAAATAAAATTGTTAACATGGATGTACAACTAAGAGGATTATTAGTTTTTACCGCTAGATAATGACTGCTAAAAATTTTGTAAAACTTGCAAATAAGTGGAAAATTCAAAAAGATTTTTCGTACAAAAGCAAGAATTTTATTCAAAGCCAATAATAATGATGCAAAAAAACTTGAGATCTACAAAAAAAAGATTAAAGAACCTGCCAGAATGTCGTTAAGTGTTAAGTGAATATCTATGGTCATTTATAGTTATAAGTTAATTTTAAGTTTTAATTATTGTTAGTTACAAAAATTTAAAGACGTCATTTAAAAGATGGGTTCTGAGAACAGAAACAAAAACGGCAAGTTGACTGAAATTTTTGTGTTACGTAATGTCATAATCAATTTCAGTGTAAAATTTATCAATTAATTTCCAACAAATTCTGGAAAGTTTTACTAAGAAATTAGAGAAAGTAGAGTAAACTGGACTTGGAAGTAATGCATTGGCTACCATTATCTTTAGTATTTATGCTCATAAATGTCGGAAACAGTTGTACAGAGGGGTTAAAATTTATAAAAATTGCGAGCAACGGAAAAAATCCGTTTTTTCTTAAAAAAAATTGGGAAAAATTAGTAAAATTCGTGAATAATTTAACTTTTGTTACAATTAGATTAAATAGATTAATAGATAGTTAGGTTGATATTTGCAAATTTCGTATGTAAACAATAAAATAGAATACTATAGAATAACTATACTACTATATATAGAATACTATAGAATAGAATAGAATAGAATAGAATAGAATAGAATAGAATAGAATAGAATAGAATAGAATAGAATAGAATAGAATAGAATAGAATAGAATAGAATAGAATAGAATAGAATAGAATAGAATAGAATAGAATAGAATAGAATAGAATAGAATAGAATAGAATAGAATAGAATAGAATAGAATAGAATAGAATAGAATAGAATAGAATAGAATAGAATAGAATAGAATAGAATAGAATAGAATAGAATAGAATAGAATAGAATAGAATAGAATAGAATAGAATAGAATAGAATAGAATAGAATAGAATAGAATAGAATAGAATAGAATAGAATAGAATAGAATAGAATAGAATAGAATAGAATAGAATAGAATAGAATAGAATAGAATAGAATAGAATAGAATAGAATAGAATAGAATAGAATAGAATAGAATAGAATAGAATAAGGCAAAAAAAACGAAAAATGTAAAACCTTCTCTGTGATTAAGAAATATCTCTATACTCTTAACGCAAGTTGCCTACTAATATAAAACGTAAATAAATTTAATGTTACAACACAAATAATAAATTGGATTATAATTAGCACAATATAATGTACCTATATACATAAGTCATTTAAATTCATATATAAAACATAACGTATTAATTATTAAATTTTTCTATTATTATTTCACTTTATCCAATTAGAGGTTAGATATTTAACCATTTTGTAAAAATAAAATTCCTAAACAAAAATTGAAATGAATAGAGATCAAAACACAACATAATCTTATTTTTTCATGAACACACGATCAATAGAAGAGGGAAAAGCTTCTAAGAGTGGAAATCGTTTGATGATTTTTATAAAAATTCTCATAAATTCTAGAAATTATATTTTATGTAATAACATATTATTTATATTGGCAGAGTGGCAGGAACTCTCATATCCTAGATTTTATCAAAATTTTTGATATAAAAAAGTCATCAGACCATTTCCGCTTTAAAAAAAAACTGATAAAGATTTTTATAATGTTCAGAATGATCTAGGAATTATCTCATTTCTCTCTGTTGTTTTAAATAACAAACTATATTCACCTTTTGTGTTTGAGCATACTTGTTCAAAAGAATACCTTGATCCCGAATAAAAAATGTCTAAAACATTTTTGTACCCATTGAGGTTTGGTCCTATAAATTATATCTGCAAAAATATTTTAATTTTGTGTTTTCAATTCGAGTTTTTTCCGATTTTTCCATTATTTCCAATTTCGTACTTCGTAAGAAAACATAATTTTTTCGTAGGTTTTACTTTTTTTTTTTCAACTGTTAAATATCCACTGTTTTATCAAACTGAATAAATATCAACAATTAAATGAGACATAAAAATAAATATTGTAAAACACTACGAACAAACAAATCAGGAAGGAAATACCAAAATCTAAAAAAAGAATAATAATTGAAAACAAAGTAGAAAAGCAAAGTTTGGAATTCATTTTGCAAAAATGAAGATGAAAGAACCTGCGACAATCCCAGGTATCATTAAATTAAGTTCCAAATTTTTATTCCATGAAAGTTTTCTAATTGTAAGAAGCCAGAAAAAGTAGAGAAAGTTGGACATTTGAATTCGTCTTCGAAGAAGAACCATAGCAATAAATTTTCTACAAAAATTTGAAACCTAATTTGAAAATTTTTAATTCACTTTTAAATATGAGAATCTTCTCAATAAATAACAGCATTGAAAAAGAAAATTTTATGTGACCAATACATACAGAAAATGGGGTAAATATGAAAAATTAGGTATCAAATTAACAATTTTATCAAATTATTTAGGTAATTAATGCTAGATCAAAGAGGGGTATGAAAGACAAATATAATAAAATATACATAAATTTGAACGACGTAAACATTTCTTGATTTTTGGGACAATGTTTTAAAAGTGAACTGTGAATTTCATTTTGAAAATTGATATTCTAAAATTTAGAACCGTCGACAACTGCATGGATATAAATATCATTCAGTGAAGATTTTTTTGATTTTTTTTTAACTTCACCATTTGCATCCATCACACTTGTACTTCTTGGTACCCCAGTAATGAAATTTCACCAAAAATCTAGAACAGCGGTCACAAATAAACAAAACAAAATTTCAATTAAACTTTCTAATGTATAGTTAGGATGGGTCAATAATGAATTTGCTGGAAAATTGTGGAAAATCTTAACTTCTCTTAGGAATTATTGGAAGTGCAAGTTTCACTATCAAATTTACTTCGTTAAAGACCGTATAATAATGAAGTTTTTAGACAAATTTTGAAAAATTTAAGAAAAAGATATAGTTAACAAATTGTCATCAGAACCGAATTTGATAAATTTGTTTTCATTAAGATTCTTGAACATTGTAGTTCAAAATCAGAAGATTTCTTTTTTCATCTAATATTCGACTGTAAACCTATTAAAACCTAAACCTAAAAAAACCTATTACTCAATATTTCATAATTTTTGGATGTTCTTAACAATTATTTATAGCTTTTCACTCATTTTTGAAAGCACTTGCAATGATAAAACACTGACATCGTAATGACATATAATGTGTAAATCGTTTTTCCAT
>NW_019420058.1:0-7123 GCF_000390285.2 Anoplophora glabripennis
TTTTTTTTTTAAAGAATAGATGGCATTACTACATAACCTCAAATATGACGAAAAACAGTGTTTTTTGCACTTTTAGGTTAGGATATCTCAAAAACCTGACGTTCATTCAGCGCACCAAAATCCTTGGGGAATGCATATTAGTGTGTCTGCTTCTTGACCATTGTTGACCTGTGAATCGATAATTAGGATTAAATTTACGATAATTTCACATTTTGTACCATCATTTATACGTAAGCAGTAAATATGTTATAAGATTGATGACTTTTGTTGTATTTCAATTATTACCACCTCATTTTAAACCACTGAACTCAACAATAGAATGAGTACAAGTTTTAGTTGTGTCGTTTGTGGCTTCAGTTATTATTTTAGTAGTTCAAATTCCCGCCTACTGCTTATGATATAAAAGTTGAAGCTGGTTGAAGTTATTGAATAGAATTTTAAAATTCATTTAGACATATGGATTTAATATGTATGATAATAAGTGCAGAAAAAACAATTCTTAAGATGTGGATTTTGATAACGAAGTATAAAGTTACGACTTCGATTTGTCTGGACCATCTGAAGCTAATACTAGGCTTCATAAAAAGTAAAAGAACTGGGAGGCTGTAGTAACTAAGTAGTTATTTAGTGTCATACATAATTAAGGATAATTTGTATAAAAATAATGCCAACCAACTACTTTTTGTTTTTATTATAACAAAATTTATATGTATTGTGAATGCCCAGATTGTTTTATTGGTTGTTTTGTTGCCAATGAATATATTTGGGTATAATATATTTATTGTAATCTTTCTCCTCCCTATATATAAATAGAATTGTTTTGGTCGTAATCTCTTTTAAGTTATACTACAATTTGTCTAGAAATTTGGAGCAGTCCGCGTCGTGCCGCGTTTTCAAAGATTGGCAACACTGGGTCCCATAATATTATTGTTTTCCTAAAATAATATAATAATCATTCGTGTTTCAGTAGTTAGTGTGGATGTGTGTGTCTATACTGTATTTCGTGCAGTAGTACAACGAGTAAGTGTATTCATTCAAATTTTGAAATATGAAGGTATGGAAAACAGTGTAGTGAAAAAATGCAAAACTTGGCTTATTTTGAGAAAGACGTTACGAAACCAACCACATTCCACGTTTTCGAGGGTGCTGAATCCCAATTTGAGGTCCGTTGAATTTCTAACCTTGCGTATTCACCCCTTTTTTTTTATTTCCCCAGCGATTGACTCTCTAACCCTCCCCCTTCCCACCCTCCTGTTTTCGAAGGTGTTGATTACGAATACGATGATCACGAACCTCTCCAACTGTCGCAGCCCCCTCGAAAGATCCAAAACTACCCTTAATTTTCGTTATCGCCCTAAAAACAACCTCTGTACTCGCTTTCAAGTGTGCTGATCACGAATATGATAATTATGATACTCCTCAACCTCTGCAACCCCATTGAACGGTTTGAAATTATCCCCAATCATCCATAAAATTAAATTCGTGAGCGAAATCGTGATCAACACCCTTGAAAAAGAGGAGGAGAGGGATAAAATGTTCGTTACTGGAGCCCGCAATCAAAAAAGGGCTGGTTTTTGGCCAATTGCGACAGATGCGCAGGGTTAGAAATTCCACGTACCTCAATTTCGGATTCAGCACCCTCGAAAACGGGGAGTGGGGTTGCTTTTGTAACTGCAACAAATACTTTCCTATCTTTGACTTTCTTTCACTACACTAAGATAACCAGTAGCAGATAAGAAATAATTTAAAAGAAAAGGACGTACATGTATGTATGTAACTTTTTTCCATGGATAAATATAATCAATCGCCTAACAGGCATTTGATATATCGCAGCACAAATTTGGTGCCGTATACTTCAGTAATCATTTGATATAAACACTTCATCAAATTTACTGGACCGACTTAAAAATATTGTACATATTAATTTTGGATAAACGGCTAAGCCTGTTAGGTTTAAATTATAGAGTATTATACTTTTGTGAACACTTTGTAAAAATATAGTTGATTGGATTTACACAAGAAACGGGATAGTCAGGTTCTCATCATGGAAAACTTATATTATATTATTTGTAGCTATATAAACGGCTCATCGTACATAATACATAATTTAATCAAGTTTAAATTATGGAATCTGATGCTTCTGTCAACATTTTGTAAAAATATAATGTAAACATAATACATACTGTCAGGCTCAATTTGTTTATGAAGTCGAGGATGGTACTCTACTGTCTTTTTATCGCTATCTGTGGCGTGCTGGGCTAGGGCACTAAAGTTTATGTGTGTATGGACTCGTTAGAGTGCCGGTATGGAAGCTTTAGGAGCTTGTGTATGGCAACTTTAGGAGCTGGTATTCCTGAAGATTTTTATCGTAGGGTGGACGAACCTGGGCGGTATATCTGCAATGGCAGCTTTATGCTTGTTTTCATTTTTTTGGAGAAACAATTCTATTTTGATTTTTAAAATTATGGTTGATTTTGTGTTTAATGAACAATAAATGAACATATGGTTGCACGTAATACAAATCATGAAAATAATTTGGAGCACACAGCATATACTGGCTATGATTCGAAACTAGTTATTAAGATGCATGGTTCTCGGACTGACGTTACATCACGTTCTACGCTGGCGCGTCTCCAAAAGGTTGTGGTGTTAAAAATCAGTTTTATAAGCATTGGCCCTAAGACTGTTTTGGAGTTCGAATTTAGAATATTTCGGATTTACTAAATTTCACCGAAATTCGAAACATGTTTTGTGGATCTTCTGTGGATCATCGTACAAGATGAAAGGTCGAATTTTAAAGCCCACTTAACCGCAAAAGTCATACCTTGATACGATAAATGCGTTTGTGATAACTTTTCAAGGTGATGTGATCTTCATAACACAATTTTGTTGTTGTATCTACGTATTCATATCCGAAAATTTGAGAGTAATAATAACGTGATAACTATTTAACCTTTGACATCTATATTAACTTTAATCGAGACCTCACTGCTTTTGTCATTTTATATACCTACTGAATTTATAAAGAAAATAATATAGACGGAGAACTGGCTACGAAAATTAAAAATGGAAATAGTCCAGGAAGTTTGGACATAAAAAGACGGAATAAGTGAACATTTTTACACCGAGATTTTTTTGTAGAAAAGTGTAGTCTGAGGTCAGAAAACATATGTCACATGCAACCACCAGTAACACACAGCGATTTGAAATGTCGAGATACCTACGATTCTTCGCGTTTTTTTACTAAAAACTGCCAATATCTCAATGAAGATGGGTTTTTTCGAAAAAAGTTTCAAATAAAAGTTGTTCACAATTAAATTCCCTACAAAATTGCTCCTATTAAAAGATACTTTCCCAATAGTTTTCCCGTACATTTTTTAAATGATGTACAGATGTGAAAGATTATTTACTTATTTAAATTATTTGTCCAACAGTGAAAATCACCAATTACAGGACAAATAATGTTTTGGAGGCAATATAATGGTCAATTCATTTTTAAATAACAAAAGTGAACTAGTGAAAAGAAAATTGTGGAAAATTATTGGAAAATCTTATATGGTTTTCCGCTTTTTGAATACTTATGAGCATGAAACGTATCATTTTATAGGTTTTCGAGGGTGTACATTACGAATTAATTATGCGCTTTTTAATATGTTCCAGAAACCTAGATATGGAAGTCCATAATTTAATTATAAATAAATAAAAAAAATTATAATGATATATTTATTTTATTGAAAGTACCTTTATTGCTCCAGAAAATTAATTTCCTATTGTCATCAAATTTAAGTTTTTAGTTTCATTATATTACAAATTATTATTTTTTAATATTCAAAGTAAAAAAAAATAGTGCTCATGAATATGAAAACTTAGGTAAACTACATACTTAAGATTATCCAAGAATTTTCCCCAATTTTCTTTTCTCTAATTCACTTTTATTATTTAAAATTGAATTGACCATTATTTTGGCTCCAAAACATAAATTTTCACATATGTGCTTCATTTAAAGTATAGGTACGGGAAAACTATTGGGAAAATAGAAATTTTTCCTAGGAGCAATTTTGTAGGAAATTTAATTGTGAACAACTTTTATTTGAAATTTTTTTTAGAAAAAATGAAGCTTCACTGAGTTACTGGCAGCCATTAGTAAAAAAACGAGGAAAACCATATTTTGTGTACAGGGTGTTTATTACGTATTTGTACAAACTTTAAAGGGTGCATCTTTGACTAATCCTAAGATAAAAATTTCATATGAACATGGGTTCGCAACGGTTTGGTTCTTGAGATAGAGCGTCCAAAAAAAATTTTTGTTTGGTATTTTGATTATATTTTTGTAACAATTTGACGAAATTCGGGAAACTGGATGTATTGATGTTTAGAAACTCAAATATTAACTTAGTTTTTTGTTTAATGTTAGCGGGCGCCACATACAGTGTTGTACCTGGATTTAAATAACCATAACTTTTTTGTGTCGCATTAGTAGGTTATTATAGCCGGTGCTGAGACTCCCCCCTCCACTTTCGACCTTGGGATGACCTTGGGTGACCTTGGATGACCTTGGGATGACCTTGGATGACGTCATCCGTGACCTGGATGACATTGATAGAGGTCACGGTGACCTTCACTTGACCTGGATGACATTGGTAGAGGTCACGGTGACCGTCATTTGACCTCTGCATATGGGAGGAGGCATTCGACATTGAATGACCTTGAAGTTACGTCATGACAGTTGGTGACCTTCAAATATCTTATCAATTACCTTGACTGTCCTCTGTAATTGCCATACATAGAAATGATGAATGAATTGAGTTGAAATTGGAATGACGTGTTCGAATTGTAGTGGGGGATTTTCCATATAAGAGAGTAGATCGCCCTAGAGAGACACATTTCGTTCAGTGTCAAACCTAGATAGTTATTGTCTACAGTAGTGTAAATNAAATTTTTTGGACACTGTATCACTAGAACCAAGTCGTTGCGGACCCATATTCATAATTTTTTATCTTAAAATTAGTCAAAGATTCATCTTTTAAAAATTTGTATACAAGTACTTAATGAACACCCTGTATATATGTCGATATTTCAAAACGCTGTATGTTGCTGGTGGTTGCGTGTGTGACATACGTTTTGTGACCTCAAAGTCTACACTTTTCTATAAAAAAATATTGGATTAAAGAAGTTCCTTTCCTCTCAATTTTTCCTTATTTTTCTGGAGTATAAGGTGCAGTGAAAATTTTGATATAAAAACCCTCCTTACTAGATGATAATCACATAGCGCTGCAGCCAGAAGTCAGTCAAACGCATCTAATTTTAATAAAAAAATCTTTCAGTGCAGCTCTGAAATTTTGTGTACTTATAGTTTTTAACTGTATAAATAGTGTAAAATTATTGCCAGAGGTCTAAGGTCGAGGATTAAACGTTACCAGAAGTCAGCTTAAAAAGCTACAGCACTTAGGCCCCATTGGGTCCCTTGCACTTCCTCCCATTAGGAGATCAATGCACCTGATCCGCTAAACAACCTATTACAGAGAAAAATGTGGTGGCGTTGCTCAGGGGGATCTTTCGAATATAGGCCATAGAAGGTCAACGTTCTCCCAACATGGACTCTCTTGTTAACGAGATGGCAGTGCATTCACATAGCACATGTAGTACTGTCTCGTATTCCTATTTCAACCCCTACAAAGAGATGTTTCACACTTTCTCATGTTATTAAGGTGCTTCCTTAGCCAGCAATGTCCAGTTTGAATACCTGCCAGTAGGCAAAGATTTGACCTAGACATGGCCAGGTATTTTTTGGCTGTATTCTTGCTGGGGTATTCTAACAACTCTTTAGCAAATTGACAGCAATTTGTATCATCTCACCATTTCATAAACTATTTATGGGTGTTTTCCTTAATAATTTCAACGAGTGCTGACATCGGAAACATACTGGAGGAACCGTGTCCAAAAATATTGAGCCCCGATTCACTCCTAGCTAGCTTGTCAGTTTCTTTATTGCCATTTCACCGCTCCTGTCCCTTGACCGAGCATACAGATATGCTGTTGGAAAATGAGGCCATGACCAATGGCATTCCCATACTGACCTAGTTAGTCGCTGCTAAATTTAGTCATGAGGGTTTTGAAGGGCGGGGAGCTCATTTTTGTCGGAAATTAAGCCTTTTTAACTCATCAGGGCCGTATAAAAAGGGGCCCATGGGGTCCAAAAGATGATGTTTATGCGGGATTGAATTTCAGCACACATAATTGGCACGCTCTAGTGTTATAAGGCTACCAACTTTATATTTAGGCGGCTTGCGACCCTGTGACCCAACCAGGGGTGGTCAAAAGGGGTCCCGGGGGCCAAAATATAAGATTTGATTTGATTTGATATCAGCATATATTGACTACTGCGTACAATGTACTTCCTCTTCGTGATGATACGACGAAGAACAGCTGGGTCGTTTGTCGGTTGTCGCACCTATGACTCACTGATGAGGACTAATAAGTCCGAAACCGGTCTGTGTCTGGTGGGTTAAACTGACAAACGATTCTAGCTGTTGCACTAGGTGTCGCGAGTATAATTCAATGCCGGTAGGGGCAAATAACTCTCGGAGTAGTTCTCGCGGCACTGTCAACTCAAACTTTGTATGAGGAAATTGAATTTTACGAGACCCCACCTGGGTTGGTCAGAAAGTGGCATAGACTCCAAAAGTGCAAGCAGTATACTTGCTGGCCAAATCATATCAATTTTATATGCTGATATCAAATCAAATCAAATCTCATATTTTGGCCCCGGGACCCCTTTTGACCACCCCCTGGTTGGGTCATAGGGTCGCAAGCCGCCTAAATATAAAGTTGGTAGCCTTATAACACTAGAGCGTGCCAATTATGTATTAAAAAGGCTTAATTCCCGACAAAAATGAGATCCCCGGCATCTAGATTTTGGCCAACATTGATAGTAGTGTCTCAATGAACATTTTGCACAAAAAATCAGCCAAATCGGACCTGTCCCGGCGAAGTTCGAGGTTTTTGGGTTTTTAGGCCTACTTTGACGCGACTAAGTCATTATCTTATGATTACGTAAGCTTTTAAACAATAAAGTAATATTTTATTTAATTATACACCTTTATTAATTGTTGACATTGTCTAC
>NW_019420059.1:0-4285 GCF_000390285.2 Anoplophora glabripennis
TAATTCATCATAAATGGACCCCCAAGAAAAATGATTTGTTAATAAGAGCAAACATTGTAATCTTTAGATACGTTAAAAGAATATCTTATTGTTTTATGTCATGTAAACCATAAACTGACTTTATCTCTGTGTAATGTTTTAAGTATATACATGCAAACAACTGCGTATATTAACATTAACTATGTACTCCGCTATCAACTCTATACGTGAGAGAGGCACTACTACACCCGATTTCGCCAACCTTGAAAGCCATAAAGATTGCCTGGTTGTTTGTTCCACGTTCACAAATCTCCTGCAATAAAACATATTTTATTTGTTTGCATTACGTACGAACCTCCATTTAGCTACGTCACCACGGATAAACCTTTCGGGGAAAGGATGGGGCTCTCGGTTTAATTTCTAATAAAATTTTATTGGCGGTGCCTCCTCTACCCTCAATTATGGTCGATTTTGTCGATATAAAATCTGCTCCTTCGTAGTTAGGGGGGTCTAACGACCGACGCGTGGTTCTTGCCGTCGTACATATTCCACGTTTAGGCGGTTTAATGGACTGGGTTTCTGTTTGAAGGGACGAAAATGTCAAGCGGAATGTAGTGCTATAAAAATAAATTTGGACTGAAAGTTGATATTTAGTAGAGATTTAAATAGGTAGGTAGATACATGTCAGCAGGAATAAGGTAGTAAGTGAGAAACAGGGCTAGATGAGCTGAAGCGTAATTGGGCAATGACCAAAAGTCGATTAATTTTCAAAATTTTGGCTCACTTATATTTGTCCAGAGAACCAAAGGAGAACCCCTACAAATTCTTTCTAGGGGGTGAAAAATAAAATACTGAAAATAACCACAGGAATGTATAAAGCAATCAAATTTGTTTGTTATTGGTGATTGAACATGTACATTTTTTATTAAAATAAATACGTTTTCCAGTAGTTTTTCTCGAATAACTCGGAAAATAGACGTTCTATAAAAAAAACATCACGAAGAAAATGAAGCTTATAGAAAAAGAAAAAGATTTTATTTATGCAGGTGCAATAGGTGCTGGGATACGACTATAGTTGAAGATAATTTCAGGTCCGCCAAAAACTAAATTGGAAGCATTTAACGTAAAATAACTAAAAAAATTTTATTTTTCAAGAAAAATTCACATTTTCCAAAGTACTTTAAAATCTTTAAAATGAACTTGACTTTAAGTCATTAGCATAAAAATTAATAGAGTTCTGATCAAAATAAAGCTGTTAATACGCTTTTTCGGAAAAAAATCAGTACAAAAACTGCTGAATTTTTCACGAGATTTAAAATTAAAGGTAATCTTTCTACAATTTACATTTTTTATGTGCTGACAATACAGGGTGTCCCGTAAAGTATGTTACAAACTTTGGGTGGTGATAGTACATAAAAAAATATGACTTAAAACTCTAATAAACATAACCTCTTAAACGCACCGTTTTGAAGTTATAGGCCTTAAAAGGTGCAACTACAAAAGTAGTTTTTGTGACGTAACTCTTTGTTGGAAAAAAAAAACATAATGAAATTTTCAGGGACTAGTCAGCTTTAGGAAGCCAATAAATAATGTGGATATTAATAAAATTGAGAAAGCGGAAGGGTGTTTTTTTATCACCCTGTATCCTATTTTTTGCCAAAAAAAATTTTTCTGCAAAGATACAGCAAATATCATAAGATTTTTAGAAAGACCATTGAATTTAGAAATTTTTTTGTCTCTTGCATTTTTTATGTAAAATGATTAGTTTTCTAATAAATTTACAAAATGCAAAGGGAGTTTACTCACCGCTAGGTGTTAAATTTGACGTATTCAAAAAGTAGGCGCCTGTCACTTTTAACATAGTTGACATTTGTTACCATATTTTAATCGTGTCTGTTGACGAATTATTAATTTGTGAGTACAATGGCGGATAACAATCGTTTTACTAATCAAGAATATGCCGAAATGCATTTTATTTATGGATTATGTAATGGAAATGCAACAGCTGCTCGAAGAACATACATAGAACGTTATCCGCAGAGACGTCAGCCGTCTACACAATTATTTACTCGGATTCACAGACGGATTATTGAAACTGGTAGTGTGGTACCCCGTTACATACATTGTGGTAGAATTGCTAGAAGACTACCCGCGCAAGATGAACAAATTTTGAGATCTTTTGAACAAAATCCGGGAGAAAGTGTGCGAAGGGCAGCTAATCAGTTACAGCTTTCCAGAATGTCAGTTTGGCGTGTTTTGAAGGAAAACGGCCTTTATGCCTACCATCTCCAAAAAGTGCAACATTTAATGCCTGAAGATCTTCCCCGACGCCTAGAATTCTGCCGAATAATACTTAACCATCACCAACATAATGTGGAATTTATTAGCTCCATTTTATTTACCGATGAAGCCACCTTTACACGAGATGGTTTACTGAACTTGCACAATGCACATGCATGGTCAGACGAAAATCCTCATGCTACCATTGATAGTCATCACCAACACCGATTCTCAGTCAACGTATGGGCTGGAATAATAGGTGACTATTTGCTCGGGCCTTTCTTTCTACCTCAAAGGCTTGATGCAGTAGAATATTTAAACTTCCTAGAAAACCATCTCCCTGAGTTAATGGAAAATGTTCCTTTAAATTTGAGACAATACATGTGGTACCTCCATGACGGGGCACCTGCGCATTTCAGTGTTCATGTTAGAGAGTATCTACATATGCGGTTTCCTAATCGATGGATTGGAAGAGGATATAATGCACCAATAGCCTGGCCACCGCGATCACCGGACTTGAATCCTGTCGATTTTTATCTTTGGGGACACGCGAAATCTCAAGTTTATGCAACCCCTGTTGATACAGAAGATCAACTTAGACTGCGAATTGTAGAAACCTTTAATTTAATAAGAAATAGTCTATTCATATTCCAAAGAGTCAGATTTAACTTTATAAAGAGACTGACAGCATGTATCGATGCAGAAGGAGGTCAATTTCAACATTTATTATAATAACATATTTTGTTTTAGTTCTGTTTTGGTTACTTAATTAAAAAAATTATTTTGGAAATTGATTGTATTCTTAAAAATTCACTAGGCTTAAGAAATGTATGTAAATAATTCGGAAGCACTCATCTCTCTGCATTTTGTAAATTTACTAGAAAACTAAACATTTTACATAAAAAACACAAGAGACAAAAAAATTTCTAAATTTAATGGTCTTTCTAAAAATCTTATGATACTTGCTGTACCTTTGCAGAAAAATTTTTTTTAGCAAAAAATAGGATACAGGGTGATAAAAAAACACCCTTCTGCTTTCTCGATTTTATTCATATCCGCATTATTTATTGATTTCCTAAAGCTGATTAGCCCCTGAAAATTTCATTAAGTTTTCTTTTTCCAACAAAGAGTTACGTCATAAAAACTACTTTTATAGTTGCACCTTTGAAGGTCTGTAACTTCAAAATGGTGCGTTTAAGAGGTTATGTTTATTAGAGTTTTTAGTCATATTTTTTTATGTACTCTCACCACCCAAAGTTTGTAACATACTTTACGGGACACCCTGTATATCATACAAGTTTAAGCAGTATAGAATGCATATATTTGAAAAAAAATTGTAATTCCAAAAAAAAACAGATACGAAAAATATTCAAGAGTACAAAAGTTAAGATTTTTTTCACAGAATATTTAGGTTTTTTATGTGTGTAGGATGAAAATTAACAGAGATGTCGCTGCTAGAAGTTTGCAGTTGAGGGCGAACGTTATGTTTTTCAAAACCTTTAACCTCAAAAATTACGCTTTAAAAAATATTCAGTTTTACAGTACTTTTAGCTGTCGAAATTTTCTGTAGAATCGTTTTTGGATCGTCGTAATAGCTTTAAAATTAAGGAAGTTATCGTTAAGAAACCAACGGTACCTTACCGCTTCAATTTTCCGAGCATATCAATATTTTGGTTATTCACAACTTTGGAGCATTCTATATCTATATACATAGAATACCTTCACTTTTCCCCTATAATCTTTTAATAATTCGGCTTATCAACTTTAAATGTATACAATTGTTTTTATTTGTACAATGAAGGTGATTTTTAAGAAACCCTGTGATCTAATAAACACTATAGGAAGATAATACACTTCTAATTCATTTAAAATAATTTAAAAGCCATTTTTTTATATTTTGTCATTGGGGGTGGTTTTTAAGGGTTTAAAACAATGCGATAAATTATAAATTGTATTATAAACAGGTAAAAGAATTTAATTTATCCTGTTTGTACTATAAAATCATTTCAAACGTTAAGGAACTTTA
>NW_019420059.1:6674-7109 GCF_000390285.2 Anoplophora glabripennis
ATTAAATAATGTTCCATGTTCTCGAACATGTTTTATGATATATTTGATTTTTTCGACCCTTTATTTAACCCTTAAAAACTACCCCTATGCAAAAAATAATGATAAAAAATTACTTTTTAAAGATTTGGAATGATTAAATCGTGCAATTATTTAAAATAAAAGTTACCTTATAGCTAATAAAATAATTTTTTCCTTTCAACCCATAAAAACCACCCCTGTATTGATAAAAATGATAAAAAATTACTTTTTAAAAGCTTGGAATGCTTTAACGGTGGAATTATTTAAAATAAAAATTCTCTCATTGCTTATGAAAGAGTTTGTATCTCATAACACTTTTCAGCCCTTATAAATCACCCCTGTGCTAAAAAAATAATAAAAAATTACGATTTAAATCTTGGAATGCTATAATTGTGCAATAATTTAAAATAAAAATTC
>NW_019420060.1:0-7106 GCF_000390285.2 Anoplophora glabripennis
TCTGCCATTTTTGTTTTGTTTGGTTTGAATGGATTAAATTAAAAGGATTTTTAATAGAATTGGTCTCTTTGCGTGTTTAGTTTAAGCAAGCGTAATAATTCTTTTATGCACTTACCAAACTGTTGTCATTCCTCTCGTGTCCAGCAGGCACAAAGTTCTCTACCAGTTAGGCAAATTCTGGAAGGGGTGCTTTGGAACCAGGCGTAGATTTGATTGGAATGGGTTGAACAAGGGGACGACTACCAGTGAGGGTGACTTCCGTGTTCTGGCGGCGATCCTTGTTTTTGAGTTTCTTTCTTGAGTTTCTTGTGGTTTCTTGTGTTTCTTGGTTTTCTTGAATTTTCAAATTCGTTTTTCACCAAGGAATTGAAATTCGCCGTTGTCAGTGAGGAAAGCCCGTGTTCTGACGACGTGTGAAAGATCCGTACGACTGCGCCAATTTGTTGCGTCCGTGACTTAGCGGTTAGCTTTTTAAAAAAACTTTATTTATCACAACAAATAATTTGTTTATTTCACTACTTTTTAGAATTTGGGAGTTTTCACTTTATATTTGAACTTTGAGTTTTAAGTTTAATTACTATTTTAATGACACAGAGTTGTGTGGCAACGCGACAACGAACTAAGGTGTATATGGCGATGCAACAACTAACTAAGGTGTTGTTTTATTACCAGGCCTTTTTATAAGTTCGTTAGTTTTTAGTCAGCAAAAGCTGATGAGATACAATTAAGTTTTTTAGAAGTCCTTGGTAACTTGACAATACTCCTTTGTTCTAATGTTTATCTTTATACAATACAATGTTGCATCCTAGCTTGAAATTATTCTGTCCGAAATGAACACAGTTGAATTTTCATATAACATAGATATGAACAAAATAATAACACAAATTTCAATAACAATTACAGAGAAAACAATCAGCAACACGATAATAATCAACAAAACACAAATGATCAACATTTTAACAATAATAATCAAAATTATCGTAGAGAGAGACAAGTGAACTTTCAACAAATTTCTAGACAACCAGCATCACGCAGTCTAGAACGAAATTACAGATACAATGAATCACATAATTCACATATACTGTAATAACATAAACATTAGAAGTTATTATTAGTTTTTAATTTTGCAGCTACTATATCTATACTTGGGATCTCATTGTGAGCAGAACAAAATAATTTAATGTATTTTAGACAAATAATCAATTTTCTGTTGATAGCTAGGGCCAATATGTTCATGACTAGCTTTACTTGCTTTCTCTTCAAGTTTATGGTTTCTATTAGAATGACGACCACGTTTATCTTTTTCGACATGTCCCACGGTAACTAGTTGAGGTTGAATATTTTGAAGGAGCTTTGCCGATAAACCATGAAACGGAAGCATTGCTTTGTAACAAATTGGTTTTTCTACAGTACTGCCACCACGTTCTATCCGAATTTCATATGCATAGGTAAACGAATGATAGTTGACAGTTTCTTCATTCATTTTGGTCAACTTCGTGGTGTATCTGTTCCATTTTAACTCTCTTTTTGTGATAAGTGCCACGTTTTGTTTTGACTTTGACTTTTGACTAAAGCCATTCTAAAGGTTTGTGGTCTGAAAAGATAGTAAACTTCTTAATGTAAATATAAGGTCTAAAATATTTACAAATCCATACTATTGCTAATAATTCTTTTTTATAACAGTTTCCACAGTTTTTTCTGTACATGTTTTCTCAGGGTTTAAAGGTCTCGAGACGTAAGCTATTGGATGTCCGTCTTGCGAAACTACTGCCCCATTGCGTCATTTAATTTCAAAGGGTTTTTCATAGTCACAGTAAATATTACAATATTAGTTCATTTAACCGTAGGGTTTTGCAATTATCGAAATATGAAATGTATTCATGAATTAATTCTTTTTTTCTAAACAATTTGTCAGTTTTTCGTTATCCTGCAAAATTTTTACTGAATTTTCTGTAGTATCCTTATAGGCCTAAAAATGATTTTATTTGTTTATGACTTAAGGATTGGAAATTTTTTGATAGCACTAATTTTGTCAGGATTTGGTTCGATTCCGTCAAAAGTAACAATGTGATCTAAAAATACAACATTATTCTTAAGAAATTCTGATATTTCTAAGTGTACTTTTAAATTTGCGTTAATTAAAGTTTGGAAAATTTTCTGTAAATTTGTAATGTGTTTTTGCGAAGACGTCGAAAAAACAATTATATAATTTAAGTAAACTAAACAAACTTTATTGATGTGTTCACGAAGTACATTATCAATCATTCTTTGGAAAGTACTAGGTGCGTTTTTAAGTCCTAAGGGCATTCTTAAAAATTCGCTATGTCCGTGTTCTGTATTAAAAGCGGTTTCTGGAATTGATTATGGTGCCATTTCAATTTCGTAAAATAACAACTTCTGCCTAGTTTGTCGAGTTCGTCAGTAATATTTGGGATAGGATATCTGTCAGTTACTCTCTTGTCATTTAATTTTTGATAGCCTACTACAATTCTCCATTTTTTTTTCTTGTAGCGTAGAATTTATTAGGTAGGTACAACCCAAATAAATGAAATCCATAAGGAGATCCTAAGGTGAATTATTCCGTCTCAGCAATTTTGAAAGTTGATTTTGAACTTTTTCTTTGTAAATACGGGGATAACGATATGAATGGAACAGCCGTTGTCAATAAGGAACTTGCAAATTTTGTTTTTTAGTCTAATATTAATATAGGGTTATGATCTTATAGCGTTTACGTCGGGGAGTGTGTAAGTTCTTCATAGGAAATGTTCTTCTTGTTCTTGATCTCATACATGTTGTATGTTAAGTCTTCTTATTTTTCTTGGCCATATTCCAATTATTTGTGATATTCTTCATTGTGGTATGATAACATACGTTTATTAGCATCTATGTCGTGGATATAACTAATGCCAGACATTGTTGTAGTTTGAATTGGGTAGTTTTTGATATTCCAGACATAGGTTCACGTTTGGGTTTGGTTTAGAAACATTTTGTTTACTAAGTGGCGGTCCAAAAGTTTGCCTGTTGGTAGGGAACTTTTGATTTAATTGAACTAACTGTTTTGGTTGAACATTGGCAGGTCGTGATGGAAACTGTGAAGTAGTTTGAAAGTTGTTCATGTTTTGTGAGGTTTGTGCAAAATTTTGATTTAAACATGGAACAAAAGATCTATGTGATCGTCTTGGGGTGTTGTTGGTTTAAAAATTGGTTGTATGACGTAATTTGGCAAAATTGTGAAATTCGTTTTCTAAAACATAACTTAAAGCTTCTTCTAGTGCATCTAGATTCTTAATTCTAGCTGTAGTTGGAACGTTCAATAAATTTTGTTGTACAAAAAAAAACTGCGTCTTATAAAGGAACTTTTAATTTACCAACATTAGATATTAAAAACTACAGCTCTATATTATTCTGTCTCTCCCTGCGTTTAGATACCTTTGCGGTCTGATACAAATTGTCTGGCAACCATTAAAAATTCCAATGTGTATCTAAAGTATCTCCCATAAAAGTAGATAGTTGTTCTAAATCTCTCTTTGAAATAATAGTTTAATAACTATGTAACGGTTGCAAGATGTTTTCTTAATCTCGTCGCTGCGAGGATTTTCCATGCCACTTTTTTAACGTATTTATATAATATTTTTGATCTGTTCACAAAGCCACTCCAGATGCATGAAAAATATAATCATTATTTTTTAAAAAAATATTCCTAAATCTGAATTAAATAATCAAAATATCGCTTCATTTTAGGAGATGGCAAAATTGGTACCTCGACCTCGCTTATCGTTATGACAAAACGACTAAAGGTATTTTGAAGAATTCTCTATTTCTGTCAGGTGGTTTTGAAACTCATTTTCCTCTTATCTAGCTAAATTAATGGAATTGTTATGTTTGTACTTGTAGTTGTGCAACTTTCGCAGATCTTCTGCTCAGTTGTATATTTGACAGTAAAGTACGAGTACTTCTCTAAGGGTGCTATAGGCTAGTTCATCGGTTAGGTTCAATTTCAACTTGATGAAGTTTCCATGAGCAATGGTTAGTGAATAGTCATTCCATATGGATAAAATCATTGTCAGTCCAATTAATCTCGATATCAGCATGGTCTTGAATAGACTGTGCAAGTTCTGTTAAGACTTCCGCATCAGTTTCAGATTTGTCACTGTCTTCAATATTTTCCTCTACACCCACCTCACCCACCTCTTGTTTTCACTTTCTGAATCTGGCAAATTTTTTCTGGTAATATTAACCTTTCACATGCATAAATCTTTTCTTTGACAAGATCTTCCATCAATTGTACGGAGCAAAATAAGTTGTCGAAATATAAACGGTGTTTCTTATTTTTAATTTCGGTACATAATTTTTTTACTACCCTGTAGTCTAAACTTTTTTCGACATCAGTTCCTGTCTGACCAGTATAAATCTGGTTTTGGGAGTATTAATTCAACTTTTGATATGATTACTTTGAATGTTGTTTTCATTTTATTGTTTTAACAAATGCTAAGAGTATAATTGAAACTAAAGTGCCAAAGAAACACACTAAGGTGATAAAGAGACACACTGAGGTAATTTTGCTTTGCTACAAAGACTTTTTATGGGTTCTTATTCTTAGGTCAGCCAAAGCTGACAAATAAGAATTTTGGACGATGCAGTCTTGGAAAAGAGAAGTATAGGTACTCTTTATTTTTGCTCAAATTTTCGATAAACTTTTGTTCTCTTCAGAACTTCTACAATAAACAGGATTTTTTTTCTTAGAATGTAAGTAAAATTTAATACAAATGTGGGGTTACTGTAAAAAGTTGAGCCATAAACTAAAGACTGGGAATGTTCTAAAAGAAAAATTCTGCGTTTAATTTTCACACCTGGATTATTTGCAGAGTACATGACTGAACTGTTTATTCCCATAAATCATCAAACTATAAAATATTACTAGTGGCCACATATCCTGGTATTTCTAACGAAGTTTTATTGATCTACAACATCTACTCCGCCCTTTGTTGCAATGTCAATGATTTCGGTTTTCTGACTGGTTTTATTTATAGCATCATCATCGTGGACGGCTGAAATAAGAACATTTTTCTTTTTCTTTGGTATGAAATATACCAGTCTGCAAACGTGCTAGATCCCAGAGGACGATTTGATTGTACAAATTGTAACGACAATTCTTTTATTTATACGAATTGTACCTAACAGAGTTAGTTGTGTGTGATTAGCAAGGTCCAGCCTTGTGAAGCAGTTGTCAGTGGTCACATTTCCTTTAGAATCATATATATGTTCACACAAATGTTCTACTGTACATTTTCCACTATGTTGTCTTTTATTGGGGCCGTCCGGTTGCATATCTACATAAACCTCCGTATTGCTGGTATAATACATGCTCGCATCACAAAGAGTAAACATTTTTATACCGTATTTGTTGGATTTACTAGGGATATACTGACGAAAAGTTACACTGACCCTTAAACCCTCCCAATTTTTCGTCTACCGTGACGTACCCAGAATGAACATATTTTTTTGCAATTATCCATTAACTTGTCAAAAATTTTCCTTATTGGTGCCAATTTATCAAATTGTTTCCGCTGATCACGAGTGTCTTTATCATCAAATCGTTGGTATCGCATTAGAAATCTGAACCTGGTTACAGACATTTTTAGTCGAAATGCTTCATCCATGGATCTTCAGTATTCAGATGATTTGCTGTACGAACACCAGCAAGATAAAGTAAGCCAAACAATGCCATAATTTCAGGAATGTCGGTAGTTTTATGATACAGCTTCTATTTTATGGCAAATAAGTATTGTACTTAATACAATCTTCAGTGATATATCTAATGGAGATTTTAAATGTCTAAGTTTGTGAAGAACAACCCCTGGGAGAATTTATTTTCAATAAATTATCACTTCGGGTTTTTATATTTTTGTTGGGCGCGCAGTTTTTTTCATAATTTATCAATTATCCTGGACTTCATCTAATTCCTGTTCACTATCTGAATCCTCAGATCGTTCCTCAATGAAATCAGTTTAATTTTCATCTTTGGGAAAAAAGTTATTTACGTGTAAAGGCATAACTTTTAAAATTTATGCGGGAGTGTGGACCTGTTCGCCGCCTGCGAGAACACGCAAAAATTTTCGCCACATTCTACACACGCGTTCCGTGGTTTGTCGTTTTTTTTTTACGGAAATCAGATATTTGCGCCACAACATAATTTTAGTATGAACGTAGTTTTTGTGAACGCCAAGACTGTGATTAATTTAATTGTTCGCATTGTGTGATTCGTGTTGTTAAAGTGGTGTTTATAAAAAATTATTCAGGAGGTAATTTAGACATCCCTAATTCTGTCCACTTTGTCTGTCCACTCTGTCCATCATGTCTGGTGCAATGATAATAATGAAAAGAAAATGTGCTGCTTTCCTTGATATGCACCATCTTGTTATTATAAAAAGAAAAGTCAGTCAAAAAAAAGAACGATATTGAATTAAACACATGTATCAAAGTAAAAGCCAATTTGATGGTACCAAATTATTACTGAACCTACTGTCCTGTGATGAAAGCACTGGCCATTTCAAAAAATCTTTGAGAATGTTCAAATGATTTTGTTTTGATAAAATAAAATTGGACCAAAAATTACTAAAATGGACACAAAACTCAGAACAGCTATACCTACAAAGAAAAGATTAGCTGTTACTTTACGTTTTCTGGCTACGGGGGATTCATACACGAAACTACAATACCGTTTCAAGATATCCCAACAAAGCATATCGGTGATAGTTCCAGAAGTACGCAGTTCTTTAATTGACGCTGTAAAGGATCATGTTAAGGTAAGTAAAAATTCTTATTTTAATATATTTATTGTCCCCATATTATAGAAAAACAATAAATTTTATGAAACGAAACAAATAGGAAATTCATGAATTCAAAATTAACAGAACATACTGAATAATTAAGTAGGTACCTACCTAATAATATATCAGAAATCATTTACCTGTACATGATGTCGTTTAAAGTTTAGTGAAATAGACAAACTCTTCTAATTCCGATGCTACTCCATCTGATGAAGTATTAGAATATCGTGGGGTGGATGCAGGTGAAGAAAATGATGTACCAGGGGAAGGAGAAGC
>NW_019420061.1:0-7148 GCF_000390285.2 Anoplophora glabripennis
GATGAACCATGGGGACTTTCCGACCCTGTATATCATAATATCTGGTAGCTGAACATATAGGTTAGTTGTTCTTAGTTGTTCTAGAGAATTTCCACGGAACAAGTCGTCTTATCTAGGTAATTACGTAACAGATATAGTTTGGTGACAAGGGAAACATCACTATGAATAATGTATTTCCTTCTACGAAACATGTTCCTGATTATGTTTATCGGTTTTAGTTGACATTAAAATCTTCTCTCTCACTGTACGGAAACGAAGTAATAGAGCATATTATAGGTTCCAAAACTAAAGGAAACCGAATTTGCTGTTTTCTCTTCACTCATTGCAACTATTGATTTTTTTTGGAAAAATACGAAATGTGTAAGATTATATGAGAACTCATTTATTATATTCGTTAATAGACTAGGCGGTATCTGTTTTGGTTTGGGTGAATCGTATATCCACGGATATTTTTGGCTTTTTGGCTTTCAAATATCACTAGAAATGAAAATTTTTCTATGCNCAAAATTTTGGCCCAACAGGTGTGGTAGCAAGTCCGGACCTGACTTCCTTGACAGTGTAAAACACCTATGTAGTATGGCTTTATGAGCCTTTATGGCCTACATAAAATATTAAAATTTCATTAAATTATACAAGTCGGTTCAAAAATTAGAACCGAAAAGATAAATAGCTGGGGCTCTGTATCTGAATTTTTTTTATGACAAACTACACTCCCGACAATGTCATTTACTTATCAGAAACCCAGTATAACATTATAATTCCATTCTTATAAAACATTAATATCCTCAGGAGTTCCACAATGTTCTCATTTGCGTCCATTTCTTTTTAACATATTCATTAAGGACATAAATTGTTAGTTTAAGCATTCTCGATAATTTTGCTGATGATTTCTAATTTTTCTCTACAATTAGTTCTGTTTTTGATAACGATAATAATAACGATAGCAATAATAAATATCATTATTATTATAAATCGGAATTGGTTTACGTTATATTAATTACTACGCTATAGCAAATAAAAATCGTTTTGGTATTTCATTTATGACATTTTTTAGGGTTGTCGGCTTACACTATACCGTTAATGCAATCTCCACCGAGTAATTAAATTTATTAATGCCAAGAATTCGCTTGAGAAGTTTATAAATTATAGAAATAATAAACGCCCGACGTTAGTTTCTTGAGGTCATCTTTATGCAGCCGTCTCACGGCAGATGAAAGCGACATATCAATTAAATTCGCAGGCAAGAAAGTTCTATTAAGGTGGAATTAAAGGGGATTAATTAACAGCATAATGTAATGAATGCTATGCAGGTATTAACGTCCTGTGATACTGTCATAAGCGGCACGGGTAATATAAGGACACTAATTTGTGGGAATTAGAAAATAATACAAAAACATTCAAGAAAATGTGAATAGATGAATATCGCATTAAATCAGAGGTTTTGCTATTTCAGTTTAGAAAACAGTTTTGATGCCGGCTTTAATAATATAAATACAGGATGATTCAGTCATAATGTTATTAATTTTAACCACGTATTCGCCTAATAAAGACAGAAAATAAAAAAACTCGACCTTTTAAAGAAGAAACAAATTATCCATTAATTTCCGTTAATCCAAGGGATTGTTGTTTCGATCTGGGATTGATGACAATAATTCTCTATGCTTGGCCTAGACCCATATTTTAATATTTTTGGGTGAACTATTAGCACCGTTCCCACACTTCAAGGTTAAATATATATTTCTTTAACGATGTAAATCTTTTAAAAATTTTAAGAGTTGTTCCTCTGTCCTGTTGGTGACGTTAATTTTCTTTGTTAAGAAGCTTGTACTGGCACTTAAATATTTTAGGGGTATTCTCGTGGAACTGATCCCACGCCAAGGAAAATATATTTTCATAAAATTCATTTAATTCATTTCAGGAAGTAAGCGCTTCTGTCATCTGAAAGCTTTGACAAACTTATCTGTTACCAGTGCCTCTATTTTTGTTTTTGTTTTAAATAACTGACTTGTATTTAGTATTATTGGGCGCTGTTATTTCGTCTTAGATTTGTAACGATTATTGCATTTAAAAGGAAATCTGCCCATCATTCACTCTCATTTATCAAGGGAAAAAATGTTTAATCCATTGCTATTGTTAATCACTTATTCTTATCACCATGCCTTATTATAGCATCTACTTTTGACACAGCGTATACGTATGCATGTCCTGCAGAGAGTACGTTCTGCATGTGTCACTATCTCATTTTCAATTTAGTATATGCCTGGAAATATATCGGTGACTTCACTCTAATATTTTCATTATAGTTTCCCATTAACGGAACAACCAAATAGAAGAAAAAAGGTCATATTATTTGCGGTAATGATCGTTTAAATGAAAACATTTCATTATAATTGTGCCTCCAGTTATGTCTGAATACAAGTCATTTAGCTGAACATTGACCAGTATTAGTATCAGCTTATTTTTATTTTGTGGGCTACTATATTCGATGCCAGGTAATAAATCATTGCCTGTCAAGGGATCCAGTGCCATACGCTTTTAAGGGTTTTAGGAATTGAATAATTTGTTTATACATTATGAAGGGACGAAGGGATCAGTTCACCTTGTTCCTACAAAAATTCCTTTATTCTCATAAACTATTTATTTTAAATGTAATTTATTATAAATTCAATTTGTTTTTTAATTTCCACATATGTACTACATTTTACCTCTGTACGCGCCACTGTTGTTTACTTGCTTTTTGGAGGGGGCTCTCTGTTTTACTATCAAACTCGCCAGGTTAGTATTTGACGTATAATCGACCACTTCGTGCACTCGATGCACCTGGGCGAGTACAGCTACTACCAGAATACAGTGCGTATGCAGTATTTCATATAAATAGATAATAAATTAAGAAGCAAATAAATTCTCTTTCCATTATTTTCAAGTTTGTATATCGATATGAGGGTATTAAGCTTCTTGAAAGAAAACTTTAGGATCGTTCCAATAATTAAACTTGTTTTAAATTTAATGTACCGTTCTCGTAAACTATTTTCCATGCAGTCATGACACCAACTGCCGTAGAATTAAATATACCTGTTCCAATTTGCGACAGTCACATAAGGCTATGCAAAAACCCAAAAGCAGTCTGGCAGAAACCGGAGAGGAGTTGCTGAAATTAATGTCATTTTTTTAAATTAACTTTGTTCGTTTTTTGTTAATCAGTATGAAAAAGCAATTACATCAGGCGAATAATTACACAAGCTGATGCTGCGATGCTACAAACTTGATTACAAGCTGACCGTTGGTTTTATAAATAAAAAAGGCACATGAATAATTAAATAACGACAATGACAGAACTGTGTAGGTATTCTGTTAATTGGTTTAGCAGTTTCCAATTGAAAAAAAGGTCAAAAATAAAATGCTAAATGTCAATCTACTTAGTCTTACAGTGCAACTTGATATTTTATAAGGTATCACTAAAATAAAAACCTCAAAAACACGTGTAACTGTAGCCTGTTTTTATAATATAATGGTCATGAATTTGATACTTGACTTCGTGAAATATAAAAAACTGAAAGAATATTGAATTCACAACATCAACTCAAGTTTTCAAGGAAGAGAACTTTCTTAATACTTCCCTATAAAAGTTGGAATTATAGAATCAGCTTTAAAGATCTGATTAATTGAGCAGCGCAAATTTACAGATTATGTGTCTAAATTTCAAATGGTTTTTCACTATTTTATTACATATGCTACTTCTTTAATAATAATTAATTTGGCATTCCATCAGTCAATGAGCTTCTAAAGAGAAATTCACTAAATGGAAAGTTGGAACAGATTTTTGGGTGTAGCGGGTTTCTTTGGACTGATTTTGTTTTTGTATACCGCGGTCATATTTATGGAATGGGTGAAGTAAATCGTACCATGTGCAGTGCCTGTGGATTAGGCAGGTTGGGTAAAAAAAAACTGGGGCGGTAGAACATAAGTCTAGAGATCCATCTCGAAAAAAAAGCTCAAGTTAGGTTAAGTTAAATCTCTTAAAACAGGAATTTTTAATGAAATTATGATTATGAAATATATAATTAAAGTACCCAAAGATATACGTCGTCCAAATAATCATACGTATTAAACATAATTTAGGTAGGTACTTACCAAAAAGCAAAATACAGTAATTTTCAAAAGCACAAGTACAAAACAAACCACAACATATGCTCAAAATATCCACCACCATTTTCGATGCACGCACGATCCTTCGAATCGAATTTATCCTTATTGAAGGGCAGCAGCAAAAATTGGTTCTCGCAAATCTTCGACTATCAAATTCCAGATACCAACTGAATTGCGTATTGTTGGTTGTTGGGTACCTCAGTACCTCGTGTTAACCGTTAAATTAGTTGGGAAACAGCTTATTTATGTGCGGTGTAGCCAAAAATAAATGGATTGATGTTTTTACGGAATACCTGTGGCTTCCACTGCGACTGACAGGTTAGGTTATTAATACACGTTCTTTCCTTCGTTTATCTTTAAAATTTTAAAGTCGTGTAACAGACAGTTCGGCAGCAGCCTTACGAAATGGAAACAGCATACCCTGAACCTGCCTTCAGGTCGGAAAGTTGAAGAGGATGCCAGTATAGTATTTGTGAAATATGGACTTAAAACTAAACTCCAAACTGTATAATAAAAGGAAACAGATTACATTATCATTAATTATCCCGTTGTCAATATACGTGGATGTGCCTGAAGTTAGACCATGAACCAAGTGTGCTAGAAGGACATTTTTGACAAAGACTTTTTGGAAATCATTTTTTGTTTTTCTTTAAAGTACTCCATCAGAAGAGATTTCATTTTTTGTCAGTTTATTTAGAGGTAATTTACAAATTCAGAAGAGATTTTATTTTTTTTGTCAGCTAACACTGTTCGAATCAGTGTAGGCTCGTCGTTTCACTATAGTTTAAGTCTAAAACAATTGAAGACCAACTCCAGACTCTCGCTATGATATCAATTTCGAAGTTTTAATAAGTTAATAGTTGAAAGTCTGCGCCGAAATTAGATTAATCGACTGTAAAGGGTATCGGAATTTTAACGACTTAGGAAGTATCTGTTTGAATAGTATTCGAAGGCATCAACCCGAGCAAATCGATTAAGATATTTAAGAAAAAAAAAGGTACAAAATTACTACCTCGTCATAAAAGAGATTTTATATAAAGCGACCGGAATTTAGTGTAGCCCGCGTAATAAATTTCGTCCGATTTTGCTGACATCCTGCAAATTCTTGACATAAATCATGTCACAGTCGTGAAGTCGAATCCTTAATTTCAATTATTACGCGCTAAAGTTCCTGAAAACATTTGTAATAAATTTTGATTCGTTGAATTAAGTTGGTAATAATTTAATAAATGTTTTTTTCTGTAAAAAAACAAATTTACGTTATGGTCGATTGTAGAGTTGTTGAAAATCGATACATATTTTGTTTTCGTTTATTGGATATTTTGCCATAAGTGAACAAAAACAAACGGTTATTTTTAATGGAAACAGGTTTTTCTACTCATTGTTTTAAATATTTAGACAATCCGTGCGCATTGACAATAATTATTGATGATCCTAACCTCTTATGAAAAATAAATGATGGCAGAACTTCACTGAAAATACGAAAGTTTCTAGTATCCCGGCAATTAGTTGAGGAAGTTTTGTCCCCAGTGTCCAAATTGAGGATATTTCGCCGCACACAAGGGATCTATTACATACAAACATACGATCACGAATAGACATGCTTAATACTAATCTCTACAAATTGAATGCCTAGAACTGTTAAGACAAGTCGGATTAAATGAGATGCAAAGAAATGCCAAGCTAAGGTTGATCCAATGTCTTTTTATTACTTACATTTAAAGGCGGGTATCCACTTGTGGCAATGCTCCGTAACGTAACAACGAACATGTTACGACCTGTTGCAAAAGGTGACAGGGTTCGCTGCGAAAGTATGTGTGGTTTTGGTCGTATCATTTATTCCGTAACGTAACAAAATAAGGTTACGGGACGACACAGGAACATAAACTCGCAGTATGAACCTGACTGCATTAATGGAATCGTCACTGCAATTGCAGTTAGCAGCAGCATCATAATTTTTATTCATCATACAATTTTGAAGAATAAGAAGCGGAAATCTCCGGAAATCTTTTCTTTACTACACTCCATGGTACAAACACAGAAAAACACACTCTTCCTAGTCACTGTAGAAAACAGACTGACCCCAGACCATATACAAAAGACTGACGAAACAAAAAATACAAAATCACATGTGTAACAGGCAACGTTACGGCCAAAAGGGTAACCGCGTCTCAACATGTGGCAGAAAGTACTGTTGCATCCGTTTGATGCGACGACAAAAACCGACAACTGATTGTTCGTCCCGGATTAGTTACGCGTGTCTTTATTACACGTAGCATGCAACAATTTTCCGTCTCCACTAGCTGTAATGTAACATGTTCGGTGTTACGTTACGGGGCATTTGACACATATGGATACCCGCCTTAAGAGTGGTGTACGTACAGATTTGACCACCAATTTGGATGAATATGAAAATGAATAAAATTCGACAATTTTTTAAAATACCGAAATTCCAAACTATAAATATTCAAAGTATATGTGATCTTATTTGATTATAAAAAAGCAATAATCCTTTATAGAATAACAGAAACTTTTAATAGAATACCTACTCCTTATCCAGAATTATTGGAAATAATCATCATTACCGTTATTCTATGAGAAACTACCATAGATAATTTGCAGAATGAGAACGATCTGAAATTAATGCAATAAAATATAATTATTATACTGATAGCTGAACTTTATTCAAGAGATAAGTAAAAGAACATCCATAACAATCGAACAAATCTTTGGACGAAAGTTGAAATTAAGATCATAATGTACCTACAAAATCACACAAAGGAGAATATTTCTACAGGGTGTTACAAAAAGAGTGTAAAATATTTAAGGAGGTAATATTATGAACCAAAATAAGCAGAAAAGTCTCAGTAAACATGGGTCCGCAAAGTAACGGTTGTGGAAATATGGAATGTTTTATGTTTTTTAGCCCCTTTTTTTATTTTGCAAAAACGTTGTGTATTTTCTTATAATAGTTGGTTGATATTTAGTGAAATAAACAGTAC
>NW_019420062.1:0-4510 GCF_000390285.2 Anoplophora glabripennis
AACAATCAAATCTCTTTACAAACTGCAAAATCAAAAAATAACCTATAAAAAAGTCAAAACAAAATTTTTTGTTTTAATTTCAAGGAACTCGAAGTTCTTCACGAAGAGATTTTTTTATAAGTTCACGATTCTTACAGTTTATAGACTTAAAAAACGCAAAACATTCTGAATTCTTGGAATACTCTTAAAAGGGACAATTCTAAACTAGATAAATTTATAAATTTAATTTTAATACTTTTATCCACAATCATCTTATAATCGGACTTTTATCCACACATATGAACCGTTTAAAGTGATACTTTGTCCACCAGTAGAATAATGAAAAAATAATAAACCTATAATAAATCAAATTTAATTTAGTTACTTATTAACATTAACACTTACATTTATAGTAATAGAGATTTCGTTTTTTGACATTTAACTTCCTTTCCGTTAATAACAACGCTTGTAGCAAGTTTGGGAAGAATTTGCGCAAGGTACGGATGTCTCTTCATGTAAGGAACAGCCATATTTTCCTTAGATGTTCCTTGCAATATCAAGTTTGTTGGATATAGAATCCTCAACATAACTTTCTGCTACAGAGGAGCTTTTCCATCCACCATGCCGTTTGATGATTGTAAGATCAGCACCTTTATTGGCCAATAAAGTTGTTGAAGTACGTCTCATACAATGGCCAGTATATGCTTCAGGATTCTGGATATTCAGCCCGTCTTGGTCTTGGTGTCGAGTATTGAAACAAGTAGGTAACTGCCAACGTCCTGTACGTCACTAATTTATAAATTTGTCAATTTGCAGCATCGATAGGCGCCAGAAACCGCCATTATTAGTTCAACTTAAAATAATTCAAAGTTCACTTTATACCTGACAACATGTAAAAAATAAAGAAGCCCCAGTCAAAAATTCTTAAATATGTGCGCTTTCCAATACTGCAGCCTTTTTTGCTTTGTATCTTCTCGATTCACTCTTCAAATAAGCAGTAAGCTTGTTATATTTTCCAATATCTATATTTTTGTAGACCTTTATAGTAGCCTTCTACATCTAATAGTTCGACCATGTAGATGAAATTGCATATTTTTCTTCAAATTTTCATCGAATCATATATATTTATTTTTATTTCATTTATTATCATTACTCTCCATTTTTCCTTCCATTCGTTAAATTCGGCGAACACTTTTTCGTAATGTTCCCTGGATTTCGTTGGCAATAAATGGAAAATTGCTCCTTGAACTTCTTCAAAAACAGCCACAGGAACACAATTACTTTCTTGCATTTTTACCAAATTCAGATAGAACTGTTTATTAAATAATTTATAATAAACAACGTAACATAGCAACCAGTTGGTGTAACAAAACCTACCACGTTTCATTGAGTCTAGTAAGAAATATCAAGTCGTACGAATATTTTTTTTATTAAATTCCAATAATTCTGATTCCTCAAATATGATTGTGATGTGATTGTGGATAAAACGTTGTATTGCATTCGTGTTTCAATTGCCTTTTATTCACTTAAGAATATTGAACGCTCGAACTACGTTCTATAATAACTATCAAATAAAATATTTCATTTTGATATTATTAATTTTATATACGAACATCACTTTTGTTTGTTTATTTATTATTTATAAACAATCAAGATAAATAAATGCTATATCATTATTTAAATTATAAATTGCATATTTTTCACTGTCATTACAATTTTCTCTTTCTTTCATGCCACAGAGTTTCCTCTCAGTGACAAAACCATCGATTTCGAGTGGGGAAAAACAGCAGATCGACTATTTTAAGACAAAGGACTCTAAATAAGTTTTCCGCAAATTTGAATCGTCAAATTGGAAAAGGCAACCCTCAGGCCTTCGGGTTCTATTTTGGTGCTGATATGATGAGGGTATACTGGGGACGACTTAACAAAGGTTAAGAGCCATCTTCTGATGAAGGTCTTTATTGGTGACAAGAAACTTCTGCATTCCGTCTAATTTAAAAATCGGGAACAGTTGTACTTCGTTTGCATAGATAGATCGGAAATTATGGTATCACAATATAAAAGTTGCTTTTTGTTCTCTACAAGCATACTGACGATTTTGAAAAATATTTCGGGACTGGTAAAATTCGAAGATACACAAAGTTTTGACCGTTTGATTGAGGAAAATATTTGATAACGTTACTTTTTATTAAATAGTAAGAGAATAAGTTGTTTTAGTTTTATATAAAAACTCAAGTTTTTAAGTTCTAGTCTTAAAAAATATTACATCAAGAAAAAATGGTGGAAAATATTGCTAGGCGCACAGGTCTTACTCATGAGTCTTACCAGCTCCTGAATAATTTTGGTTCATAGAAACCTACTACTATCTTATAAAAAATCTTATAAAAAAAAGTGAAATATCTGTGCAAATTTTGATATTTTTGTTTTTTATATTAAAAAACACCCAGCTGGAGCTTGGCTGCATGTCATTCGACTCATTCTGGACATACTGTATTTTATTCAGCCAAACTTTACTTACAAGTTGAAGGTAATACTTTTATAAAATTTTATTATTAATATTATTTATTATTAATACTATTTTACCATTGAGGTAATAATTTGTCTATAATAGATATATAAATTAATGACAAGATTTTCACAAAAAATTACCCTTGGCTGATTCTCTTTACACAACGGTTTCCAATATCCAATAAATAAGAAAGAGAACGAAAACTATGCCGCAACCAAATAGCTTCAGACAATATATTCATTAATAATTTATAACTATGGCTAATTATAGTCAATTATAAGTACGATGTTTTGTACAGAGAATTACAAGTACTAACTCTTTTAATTATAGGGGATTTATCAGATACGACTGCTAGATTATCTGCTATATTTGGATTGTATAATAAAAGCCACGTGGATTAAAGCAATTAAAACTTCAAAACCTTTGATATTTTAATTTTGAATCCTCATAGTTTCGGGTAATTGTTAAGGTATTATCTGTTGGTTTTTAAATTACAAAAATATATGTTGTTTGTATTGGCTCATATACGGGGCATGTCTAAAATGGTTTGGCTATACTTAAATGGTGAATTTTAAATTAACGAAAAGAGTCCTTTTAACATTTGCCAGCAACCACTTCTTTTCCCGAAAAAAGTTATGCTTTTTTAAAATATTAAAAAATGGTTAAAGCAACTTCATTGAAAGATTTTGAACTTTTTGCTACGTAGGTATACATATACATATACAGGGTGAGTCAGTTTTTTGTGATAGGGTTTTATCAGTTGATAGAGATTCATTATTTAATAAGAAAAGTTCCTATAAACGTAGGTCTTAGAACGCTTCGGTTGTGAGATATAGGGTGTTGAAAACAAACTTTTTTTAAGAATTTTTCTTAATATCTCTAAAAGACCAACAGCTAACTGAAATTTGGTATTAATAATACATTAGTTATGTTGAATAAAACAAAGATATCTGTTAACTATTTCACCCACCNAGAACGCTTCGGTTGTGAGATATAGGGTGTTGAAAACAAACTTTTTTTAAGAATTTTTCTTAATATCTCTAAAAGACCAACAGCTAACTGAAATTTGGTATTAATAATACATTAGTTATGTTGAATAAAACAAAGATATCTGTTAACTATTTCACCCACCAGTGACGTGCATGAGGTGGATTACTGCCCCCTTTAAAAAAATAATTCGTACGCCCGTGGATTTTTCTGGAAAATAACATAATTTCTAAATTTTCTAATCAATTCAAACAAAACAGCTTTCATTCATTTTTTTAATAAAATTAATTCATTTGGCATGAAACTGCCAACGATACTGGTACCTAATAGGTACATTTGTGAATTAATAAGAAAAATATGATGTGCACTGAAAATCAACAAAAATGATTGAATGACTAATAACAGTTGATAGAGAATCATTTTTTTAATAAGAAATGTTCCTATAAACATAGGTCTCAAAACGCTTCGTTTGTGAGATATAGGGTGTAGAAAATAAACATTTTTAAGAATTTTACTTAATATCTCTAAAAGACCAACAGATATTAAACCGAAATTTGGCATGAAAAAACAAACACAGAACTTAATAAAAGAACTAATTGACACACACCTTACACAATGTTCGTGTTCTTATGTCAACGTTATGACATTTAATAGTTTTTGATGATTTTCAGGGTACATCATATTTTTCTTATTACAAATGTATTACCAATATCGTTGGAACAGTTTCATGCCAAATGAATTTAACCAAAAACCGTTCATTTTATAAAAAATTGAAAGAGAGCTGTTTTGTTCAGAATTGATTAAAAAAATTAGAAATGATGTTATTTTCCAGAAAAATCCACGGGCGTACGAATTATTTTTTTAAAGGGGGCAGTAACCCACCTCAGGCACGTCACTGGTGTGTGAAATGGATAACAGATATCTTTGTTTTATTCACCATAACTAATGTGTTATTAATACCAAATTTCAGTTCAATATATGTTGGTCTTTTAGAGATATTAAGAAAAATTCTTAAAAAAAGTTTGTTTTCAACAC
>NW_019420062.1:6424-7114 GCF_000390285.2 Anoplophora glabripennis
TCGACTTACCTACATTTATTGAGAAATATTTCGGTGAAATTTTCAAGAAATATTGACATTATTTCTTGCATTTCTAAGCATAAGTTGAAGTTTATTTGGAACTATCACGTAATACTACACCAGATTTTTCTCTAGACCTATAGGTTTAAATTTTTTCTTAATTAAGAGGCGTAAATTTATCCAAACCATGAAAAAAAACTTCAAAAAATCGCTGCAACGTAATTATAACCGCTATTTTCAACTATAAATGTAAATCGACTTACCTACATTTATTGAGAAATATTTCGGTGAAATTTTCAAGAAATATTGACATTATTTCTTGCATTTCTAAGCATAAGTTGAAGTTTATTTGGAACTATCACGTAATACTACACCAGATTTTTCTCTAGACCTATAGGTTTAAATTTTTTCTTAATTAAGAGGCGTAAATTTATCCAAACCATGAAAAAAAACTTCAAAAAATCGCTGCAACGTAATTATAACCGCTATTTTCAACTATAAATGTAAATCGACTTACCTACATTTATTGAGAAATATTTCGGTAAAATTTTCAAGAAATATTGACATTATTTCTTGCATTTCTAAGCATAAGTTAAAGTTTATTTGGAACTATCACGTAATACTACACCAGATTCTTCTCTAGACCTCTAGGTTGAATTTTTTTCTTAATTAAGAGGCCATGTAAATAAA
>NW_019420063.1:0-7134 GCF_000390285.2 Anoplophora glabripennis
TGTCCATTCCAGTCATTGGCTTTTTTTTCCGCTCCTGTCAAAGTAAAGTAAGCCAAACCCTATATCGACGTATTTCCCTTCAAAAGGACTATCCAGTTATGCTTAAAGAATTAGGTGGTGCTATTTAAAAAAAATGTCGTTGACGTCATAGGTTTATGAAACATAGTGCAAAAAAAAGTTTAAGCAACGTGACAAAACGACAATTCTAATTTACTAATTGAAATGTTTTAGCGTTTTTGTGAAAACTCAACACAAAATAAAATATGAATTTTTTGCGTTACTTCTGGGACGCACTGTATAAAGTGTTTTCTTTGTGGAGTGACCAAAAATCCCTACTCTTACCACAAAAATTACTGACTGTTGGAGAATTCAAAAGGGTAGGTACTCAAAATTTGCTCACTAAAAAAAAACACTTTCCAAAAACCATATTAGTTGCTATAACTAGAAAAAAAATGTCAATGATTTTATAACATTAGCTAATAAAATATGAGAAAGTTGTCCTTCACGACCAGATAATGTACTACCTTCCACCTTAATAATGAACTAACTCCTTGGTCCCTATTAATTCGATAAAGACCGTACCAAATCGATAAATGATTCATTAATACAAGCTTCTCGTGATTTTTCAGTTAATTGTAAAATTTATTATAATAGTACAAAATATCGATATTATAATAAATGCAGTATATTAGAAAAACGTGTGTTTTCAGTCCAATCTTACTTTAGATCATTACATCATAATATTAGTTTTAATCAACCATGATCCAGTATTGCTACACTATAGTGTAGTATACAGGGTGTCCAGAAAGGTCATGTCAAAAATGAAGAGGTATACAGAGGGAGTCAAATAAATGTAATATTTCATGTAAAATTAGTTCCTATCGGTCTTCGTTGTGGCGTTATGCACCTTCAAAGAAAGAAGATTGAAAAACGTATTCCAATAATTATAACTTCTAAGTCGTTACCATGACAACAATGAAATTTGGGCATTTAAAGTAACTCATGGTAATGTTCATTTCCAAGTTTAAACTGATATTAAATATGCCTGGATTATACAGAAGCAGACGAAATTATCCATTTAAATTTATACATCTTTGACAGCGTTGCCAAATTTCTTTCATAGTTCGGTTCCGCTCACACTTTGCTAAAAATAAGGTATACCGTATATCAGTCCATATCTTGTACCGTTTTTGAGAAAATCGAATTTTATTAACAACATACATTTATTGTATCAAAAATGTGATACTAACAGTTTTGTAAAAATGTTGGTTTCTATAGAATTAAAAGAAACAAGAGAACAGTTAAGTAAGATGTTCAATATGTGCACCTTGAACATTGATGCATTTTCCGAAATTGCTCAATTACCTCTGCTCTACTCGAAATAACATGTGGTCACCATTTTTAATGATGTCGACGTATGTAATTATGACATTTAATAATTCTTCCCTACTATTTATAGGAGTTTGATAAACAAGACTTTTAAGATGGCCTTAAAGAAAATCGGGATCGGATTAAGATGGCGACCATGGAAAAGGACTACCTCGACCGATCCATCGATCGGGAAATGTAGTGTTACTAGTATTTAAATAAGCTCTTACTGCCCTGCTAAAATGAGGTGGTGCATAAGCCACGTGTTATTTCAAATATTTAAAGGGAAGTCTTCCAATAAAGGGTTAAGTTGTTTTTGCACTAAATTTTTACAAAAATATTAGTATCGCATTTTTGACATGTATGCTGTTAATAAAATTTCATTTTCTTAAAAAACGGTACAAGATATCGACTGATATACGGTATACCTTTTATTAAGCAAAGTGAGAGAGGAATCGAATTATGAAGGAAAAATACCAAATTTGGCAACGCTGTCAAAGATTTAAATGGATAATTTTGCCTGCTCCTGTATAATCCAGGCATATTGAATATCAGTTTAAACTTAGAAATGAACCAAGAGTTACTTTAATTGCCCAAATTTCATTGTTCTCATGGTAACGACTTAGAAGTTATAATTGGAATTTGTTTTTCAAACTTCTTTCTTTGAAGGCGAATAACTCCACAACGAAGCCCAATAGGAAAATAAAATTATATGAAGTACTACATCAATTTTGACCTCCCCTGTATACCCCTTCATTTTTGACATGACCTTTCCGGATACCCTGTATAATCACTTAGAAGATAATGAAATCATAATAATTGAGTTTGTTACTGTCATAAAAAGTGTAAAAAAATGCGTAAGATGTGGAGGTTCTTGGTATTTTTTGACCTTGACGCATTTAAAAGTAATATTTCAAAAAACATTGCTTCCTGCGAATGTAGTGGCTGGTGTGCCAGTTATTCCCAGATATACTTTAATAGTTAGAAGGGATGCTAAATTCAAAATTGCAAAAACTGAATCAACAGATGTGTGGTATACGTAGATCATTATTTTGTTCAGTCCATCTTTACATACGGTAGGAAGGTGTTTATTGACCTTGTGGAGATTTTAGACAATTAAACTATATCGCAGTACTATCTATTACCAGTTATTCATGATCTAAATTTATATATTCATGGTTGTAACATTTTTAAAAATATCCTTAGAGCTCATTATCAGATTCAAGTGGCTGAAGAAGTTGCTGAAGAAGATACGAGTATTTTTAAAACGGATATAACAACACCTTTCGAATCTCTTATTATGCCATTTGGTTTAAGAAGTGCAGTAACAAATCCTTCACAACTTTATCAATGACCATTGCTTTTGCTTTTTCAATGTTAACTTTCATGTTTATTCGGTGCATCCTTTATTCACATTGTGTTATAAGTTCTGCTCTATAATAAGAAAACATAGTAGGGAGCTGAGCACATATATTGTTTTAGCTTGGAATTCTTTTGATTCTTTCTGATTTATTTTAACGATTGTATTATTGTTTTTGTAAAAATTATTCTGATAATCAAAATACCGTGATATTAATAACTAAGAAATAACAAAGACACGATAAGAAGAATTAAGAAAAGCTAGATGCAAAAATATGTTGCTGATCCTTGTAGTTCAAATAAAAATCACATACATTTTTTGTTATCGTATGTGATTAATATCCTACTAGTATCTATAATTCACAAATTCTATCCGTGACAGTGACCTTCCATGATTTTTTGTTCCTGCTCTATCGAATTCCTCGGATGAAACAACTACATAAGCAGATACACTTAGTCAGCAGGCACGGACTGGTCATAGAGTTCTTATATGATAAATGAAGGTCGATGACAAGCGCTACATCTGCAAGTCAGCTCCGATCTCCAGGTGGTTGATACTGAATCGAACCTTCAATGATATCTATATAATAACATAATAAAGAAGGCCAGTGTGCGATCTACACGCCGTGTATACGGGGGCAGGGTGATGTGGATATGGCCTGGGTGGTCCAATACGCGTGATGCCCGCAGCCGACCGCGTGACCCATCATTAGGCCATTGCAAAAGGCGTTCTAATTGCTCGGCTGAACACCCAACGTCTCTATCTCTCACACCTTGCCGACGCTCATCTTTCTGTCTCGCCGACAAACTAAATTTCATACCTGTTTCCAGGTCGCACACACAANCCCGATAGGAAAAAAATTATATGAAGTACTACATCAATTTTGATCTCCCCTGTATACCCCTTCATTTTTGACATGACCTTTCCGGATACCCTGTATAATCACTTAGAAGATAATAATTGAGTTTGTTACTGTCATAAAAAGTGTAAAAAAATGCGTAAGATGTGGAGGTTCTTGGTATTTTTTGACCTTGACGCATTTAAAAGTAATATTTCAAAAAACATTGCTTCCTGCGAATGTAGTGGCTGGTGTGCCAGTTATTCCCAGATATACTTTAATAGTTAGAAGGGATGCTAAATTCAAAATTGCAAAAACTGAGTCAACGGATGTATGGTATACGTAGATCATTATTTTGTTCAGTCCATCTTTACATACGGTAGGAAGGTGTTTATTGACCTTGTGGAGATTTTAGACAATTAAACTATATCGCAGTACTATCTATTACCAGTTATTCATGATCTAAATTTATATATTCATGGTTGTAACATTTTTAAAAATATCCTTAGAGCTCATTATCAGATTCAAGTGGCTGAAGAAGTTGCTGAAGAAGATACGAGTATTTTTAAAACGGATATAACAACACCTTTCGAATCTCTTATTATGCCATTTGGTTTAAGAAGTGCAGTAACAAATCCTTCACAACTTTATCAATGACCATTGCTTTTGCTTTTTCAATGTTAACTTTCATGTTTATTCGGTGCATCCTTTATTCACATTGTGTTATAAGTTCTGCTCTATAATAAGAAAACATAGTAGGGAGCTGAGCACATATATTGTTTTAGCTTGGAATTCTTTTGATTCTTTCTGATTTATTTTAACGATTGTATTATTGTTTTTGTAAAAATTATTCTGATAATCAAAATACCGTGATATTAATAACTAAGAAATAACAAAGACACGATAAGAAGAATTAAGAAAAGCTAGATGCAAAAATATGTTGCTGATCCTTGTAGTTCAAATAAAAATCACATACATTTTTTGTTATCGTATGTGATTAATATCCTACTAGTATCTATAATTCACAAATTCTATCCGTGACAGTGACCTTCCATGATTTTTTGTTCCTGCTCTATCGAATTCCTCGGATGAAACAACTACATAAGCAGATACACTTAGTCAGCAGGCACGGACTGGTCATAGAGTTCTTATATGATAAATGAAGGTCGATGACAAGCGCTACATCTGCAAGTCAGCTCCGATCTCCAGGTGGTTGATACTGAATCGAACCTTCAATGATATCTATATAATAACATAATAAAGAAGGCCAGTGTGCGATCTACACGCCGTGTATACGGGGGCAGGGTGATGTGGATATGGCCTGGGTGGTCCAATACGCGTGATGCCCGCAGCCGACCGCGTGACCCATCATTAGGCCATTGCAAAAGGCGTTCTAATTGCTCGGCTGAACACCCAACGTCTCTATCTCTCACACCTTGCCGACGCTCATCTTTCTGTCTCGCCGACAAACTAAATTTCATACCTGTTTCCAGGTCGCACACACAACATTTCTGTTCATTTAGCTAGGCCACCTACCCCCCGGCTATTAGGAATAAAAAGCCAATTTGGGGGTAGAATATCAGGTTTTGTTGTGATTGTCCGTTATGTAAACCTACTTTGTAAAAAAGTTGAGTGAAATTTCACTGATTGAGTGATAGAACTGTCGATTTTATTCGAAGTGGAAGAATACTTTTCTTCCGTTCGTTCGTAGAAAAAGCAAACATTTTAAATGGGACACGTTAATTAAAAACAAGTACAAATACTGCCGAGTTATTATAGTTACAAAACGCTTAAGATACTGCCTAAAGTTAAATTTTATTTGTGATACAATTTTAGTTTCTTTTTGTTCATTTGTTTATTTTACAACCTGCGAAAAAAATATTAAGTATACCCTTGTGCCAAAAGTCAAGTGTTAATTTATGAAATATATTTGTTTAGACAAAAATTTCGCTAGAAAAAGCAAACAATTAGAAAATACAAAAAATACACACCTGTAGACCACGTACCTCAGTTGATTAACGTTTCAAAAAACAATTTGTGTTTATTTGTCTCAAAACTAAAGCATTATTCACTTTGTCCTTACTTACCATTTTATCAATAATATTCCGACGTTAGCCCACAACATTTTATTAATGTATTTTTCTATTAATAGAAATAAGGGAAACATTTTTATAAATATAGGCAGCCTCTTAAAAAATATCTGAGCTCAAAATAAAACAGGTGTTATGGTCGGTCGATCTTTGGATGCGTTTTCGTCCGGATTCGTCAGGAAATCGGACGAAGAAGTGCAAATGATCCCATTTCATTCGTACGCTATGTCCAAATTCATTTGTGCGAATTCGAAAGGTTACTTTCGATGTGTGATCTATCCGAAACAAATGGGACTCTCCGGATTTGTTTTGCCGAATCGATAGTAATCATTTGTGACATACCGATGGACGTTGAAAAATTAATTGAATATGATCGATAAATCATATCACATTACATATTTCAATCATCATATAAATGATGAAATTCTCCGAATTCTTTTCGTTTAACTAATATGTCATTAACCCAACACTTTTTTTAATCTTTAATCGCCGTCTAAGAAGATAACTATTTTCCAAGAGATAGTCCATATTATTAACAATTATAATATGCTGACTTGATAAATCAATATGTACGACTGACTTCGTGCAAAGCAAAAACTTGTCCAGTGGGCAACCTCTGACAAAATTATCAGTCCGATTAGACCGGCCTAAATCTATAAATGGCCGAAAATAATTTTTTAATTTTGATCCGAACGTGCCAACTTGGGAGAAAGGTGATATTGTACTCTAACCTTTTTGTACAGGGATTTTTCCAGTGTTTGGTAAAAAAAAAATAATTTTTAAAGATTTTGCAGTAAAATTGTATAATTTTGAAACGTAGTATCGTTTGTACGTAAAATTCTTTTGAAAATTATGATTATTTTAAATTGCAAACCATTTGAATTGATGTGAGTCATGCAAAACGGGAGTATTGACTATTTGGATAAAGTGAAGATTTATGCATGGAAAACAAATAATATTCTAAATAACTTGAGAAACTTACAATACACATGAAGGGTCTTTAAAAACTATGTTTTTAAGACTCGAATTAAAGTAAATATTTTATTTTACTACTACATAGATAATTTATTGTAGGTAAATATATATTTTTAAGAAATCAGTTTTGTCTTTATTTTTCTTGTTAAATAAGCTACTAATTATCGGTTGTTTCCAAATCGTTTTCTGGACAGACTGGATGTTTACATCCTGAGATGTCAATGACTATAATTTAGATACATTTACATAACAGTACTTAATATTCTTTTACAAATTTCATTGTCATACTTTGTACAGTTTTGGAAATATCGGAAAAAACTACATTCAGGTATTTACATTTAAGGACGTTCGATACATCTCTTGCGGGGCAGGCGGTGTGGGAGGGAAGCCTATGCTTATACACGGTAGTACACGGTAGTTTCGTTGTAGTACCAACCTTACATAAACTAATTTGAGCGAACTAAATATAATATATACGAATGAAATTTATACAACACATATTA
>NW_019420064.1:0-4381 GCF_000390285.2 Anoplophora glabripennis
AAATTATAAAAAATTTACGTTTTAAATCTTGGAATGCTATAATTGTGCAATAATTTAAAAATGTCATTGGTTCTTTTACCATAACTCGGTTAATTGTGAAGCTAAAGTATCCTACAAAAAAGCGTTTTAAAGATAATATCAAGAGCTATAAGATCGTTTGCGTATAAAACTTTTTAAGTCCTTCATTTTTTAAAGGGAAAGGATCGAAGGGCTCGAGACAGGTCGTTTTTTTCACTAAAATGGACACTTCAAGCGGCCATAGGTCCTTTATTTTTTATGCTACAGGAATAAAAAAAGCAAAATATTTGTTGAAAAAAAGCTACATTTTTGTTCTCTATCATTTTATACGTATCTTTCATAGTTTCAGAGTTATTATATAAATAAGGCAATTTTTTTTTTGAATAATGAAAAATACGTTTTCAACTTTTACCGTACATTATTAAAAAAATACGCATTCTAAACCGGTCTAACTTCAGGATATTATGAAAAACACTAAAACAAAACTAATTGTAAAGGGTCTACGATTAATTTTAATTCTGATGGAAATGGTACAGCGTATACTGCTCATTTTTCCTTATAAAATATTGGCAACCCGATAACTCCTTCAATTTTGCTCTAATTAACTTTTATACTCATTTTGAAGGTCTTTTTGAGTACTACAAAAAACTCCTGGAGCGTTATACACATAAAATTAATCCCTTTTCCGTTATTTGACGTTGAATACATCGATTCGAGTATTCCCCCCAAAACAAGTCCCCTTCCACTAATCTTATTTCGATTTATATAGGACGTACAACACTATTTAAAAAACGATTTTCTTTGTTTATTTATAAGCTATATTTTTATTCATTTCGCGAAAAATACTTTGAAAAAGTGTTTTCTTTTTCACTCAAAATTCCAAGCTTTCAATCGTGAATAACTAAAAAACTATTGATTTCTCGAAAAAATTCCTCGAATATTTTTTGGTCAAAATTTGATTCTCTATCGATTCCCAGCGTTATTTTTGAAAAAAAAATTTCCACCCCCGAGAAGGGGTGTCAACCCCCAACAGGGTGGAAATCAATCGGCGCTATGTCACTAATGTTCATTGACCTTTTCTCTAACTATCTGCAAAATTTCAAGTCGATCGGTTCAGTTTCAAATAATTCGGAGGTGAAAAGCTTCAATTACTGTACTATATCGGGTGTCCCCAAATTTACGCAAGATTTGAATTTTGCGCCATTTATGCGGTAGTGTTGCCAACGAAACCAAAAAAAAACAGCGTGACAGCTGACAATTCAGGGTTATTAAAAATGGAGCGCTGCACGAAAGATCAAAGAGTTTTTATTGTAGCGCATATTTTAAAAACAAGGAAGGTTTGCAATTTTCGTACAAAATATTGTCGGAATAAATTGAAATAATTGAAAAATTCAGGAATACTTGATCGATTAGTGATCTTAAACAGTTTGGTCGTTCTTCAACTAGTCGATCAACACAAAACATCCAAGCAGTTTGTGAGAGTGTTGCTGAGAGTTCAGAAACATCAATTCGGTCAATAGACTCAAGAACTGAAGCCTACTGACCACGCAGAGTGAAGAAAGTTCGTTGAATGGATATGGAACAAGTGGATGCTGATTTTCCTCATCATTCTCACTGGTGAGACTCATTTTCATCTTGTGGCTTCGTTAATCGACAAAATTGGCACATTTGGGTTTCAGACAATCCACGAGTGATTGTTGAGAAACAAATGTATCCAGAACGTGTCTCTGGTTGGTGTGGATTTTGGGCTGGAGGCATTATCGGCCCAGTCTTCTTCGAAAATGCGGCTGGTCAGACAATTAATCATAATCCAATTTTTATGCCTAAATTGCAAAATATGGATGTAGACTACATATGGTTTCAACAAATAGGTGCCACATGCCATACAGCCCTGTATGAGTCATTTCCTGTTCGTGCAATTTCTCATTTTGGTGATCAGAGTTGGCCGCCAAGATCATGCGATTTCATGCCGTTGGACTTTTTTCTTTGGGGTTTTTTAAAGTCTAAGATTTATGCCGCAAGCCTACGACCACCCGTGCTTTGAAAGAGGAGCACTGTATCAACGAAATTCAGTCGCAATTAAAAACACACTTTATAAAAAAGGTTCTAGAGGAACAAACTAGAAACATTCCAACCAAATCTATAGAATATTTAAAACTCGCCTTAAAGTAGAATATTTTTTTGAAAGTTGAAACTTCATACTTTATAAAATCGTTTTAGGAAAAATTGTTACTTTCCTCTTTTGTTGCAACTTCGCAAATCGTCCCTTTTTCCAAGTGAGGTTTCAATTATTCCTAGAGAAGTTTGATTTCTTTAAAAAAAATTGATGTGCCTTCACTATTAGCGCCTTTCGGTTCCAGATACTGGTTACAACCTCATAACTCCAGACCAGCTGAAGAAAAACCACCAAGACGACCCAGACTACCTATTCGACCTCATAATTGACTGCAGTGGATTTCCACCAGCCATAGAATACGCTGCAACCCTGCTACAGAGGGGTGGGAAGCTCTGCTGCTTCGGTATTGCCCCACCGCATGGAGAGATAAAGTAAGAATAGGTTAAGTTACACTTCAAGATGATGTAAAATCTTGTATTTCAAAAAGAAAGAAGTACAAAATAAGATATGTGTTATTTCACCGGCTTCTCTTGTTTTTCAGAATCAGGCCGTTCGAAATTTACATGAAAGAGATGAAAATCTTCGGCGTGAACATCAACCCGTTCTCTTTTCCCAAGTCCATTGGCTTGCTAGAGGCCATGGGTGATAGGTAAGGCAAAAAACAACTGTGATTTGAAAATAATTACAAGGGTGCGTTCCAAACTAAACAGGACTTTTTAAAAATAAGAACAAGAAGTTTTTTTGGCAAAACGGATTTATTTTTTTTTTTCAAAATGGTTCCCTTTCGACTCAATACAGCGATTTGCACGATCTAAAAGCAGGTCGAATGAGTGTATTAAATCATCGGCCGGGATGTACTTCAGGATGTCGGTACAAAACTTTTGGATGGCTTCCACGTCTACAAAACGTTTTCCTTTCATTAGTCCAGTCGGCAGAGGCCGAAAAGTTACTGTTGGTGACATTTCCTTGATAACTCGGAAATAACTACACAGGAATACTTTAAATGATGAGTACAATAACAGGCTAATTTGCTGACAAAGTATTTTATCAGGAAAAAAAGTTATTAACAATCTAATCGTGAAAAAAAATTTTTTTAGTAGTTTTCTTTAAATAACTCAGCGGGATGACTTTGTACAGAAAAATGATTAGGACATGATTTTGTTCGTAATAAAAATAGCTACAAAATGGCGGTGGTCCTATTACGAAATTTGCGGTAACAAAGCCGTGAGATTGAAAAAACGGTATAAAACGTCATTTTTTAAAGTTGCTGTAAAAATGTCATTTATAAACAAAAAGTGATAAAACTTTCGAAAAATATAGTTCAATATATATACAATAATGATGCTAAAGCCGAAAATCAGGAGAGCAAAACTTTTTGTTCTATGAGGTTTTATATATCCATCGGCATCTGAAACTCGAAACTTTGCCAAATTTGTTTAAAGTTTTGTTGATACTTGAAATGTGGTATACACATAGTGTAAATATGCAGAAACCAAAAGCAATTTGCAAAATTCAATTATCTTCATTTTTGCAGCTTTGGTAAGGTTTTATACGTCACTCTAGTTTTATGCGTCACCGTTTTTTAATTTTTGGAAAAATATACATGTATATTTATAAAATATTCCATCACGGTAGATTAACCAGTTTAGATCCTAAGCTACTCAACATTTTGCGCCTGTTAGCCGTAGTCGTACATTCAACATAAAACAATATCGTACGTGTGGGGTAAACCTTTAACTTTTCATTTTCGAGCGCGAGCTCCGCTCTTCGGCGCTTGTATACTATTAGAAATATGCAATAGTAAATTTAAACAAATGCTTACTTAAAGTTAAAGGTTTACCCCACACGTACGTTTTTGTTTTATGTAGATATGTTGAATAATGTACGAGTATGGATAACATGCGCAAACTGTTAAGTAGCTTAGGATCTAAACGATGAAAATAACGAGCGTTCAAATAAAAACGTGGTCAAGTTGGTTCTGAAAATTTGGACGTAGGGCGTAGCGTATAGCAAATGAACTTAAACGTCATCTGTCAAAGCGCTATATCGCCGCTATCAATTTGAATATTTTCGTTTTAAAAAGCGTTGAAAGTGGTGTTTTCTCAAGAACAAAAAGTGTTTATCATAGAGTCCTACTTTAGAAATGGACGCAAGATTGATGGAATATGGAAGTATTCTATTGAGGAATGTTTCATAGAATTTCAAAATCAATTTCCCGGCGTTGTTGAGTACAAAATTTTTCAAAGT
>NW_019420064.1:5820-7417 GCF_000390285.2 Anoplophora glabripennis
CTATAGCTTTCGAAAGTTTTATCACTTTTTGTTTATAATTGACATTTTATACAGTTTTTTCAATCTCACGTCTTTGTTATTACAAATTTCGTAATCGAACCACCGCCATTTTGTAGCTATTTTTATTACGAACAAAATAATGTCCTAAGCAATTTTTCGTACAAAGTCATCCCGCTGAGTTATTTAAAGAAAACTACTAAAAAAAATTTTTTTCACTATTAAATTGTTAATAACTTTTTTTCCTGATAAAATACTTTGTCAGCAAATTAGCCTGTTATTGTACTCATCATTTAAAGTAGGCCTGTGTAGCTATTTCCGGGTTATCAAGGTTTGACACAGGCCGAATCTCTAACAACTGGACTACATCGGCAAATGAATTTTTTCGAAAAGGTAAAAGTCACACGGTACCAAATCAGGCGAATATGGGGAGTGATTGACAGTTGAAACGCGATTTTTAGTCAACAAATCGGTCACAAGTAACGGTCGATGAGATGGCGCATTATCCTGCAACAAACTCCATATTCTGCGCGATATTTTGGCCGAATACGACGAATACGATGCACCAAATATTTCAAAACGTCAAGACAGAATTGTGCATTAACGAACTCTTTGTTGACAATGTCCTTGAAATCGTGAATGCAAATCATTATCATCACTTTTGACTTCTTCAAATGCCATTTGTTGCAAAGCAAGTTTTTGTCCTTTTTGGTCTACTTTCCTTTCTAATTCTCAGTAATTTTTGGTCATCATTCAACTTGTGCGGAACAACCTGTGCACACACTTTTCGGTAGCCCAAATGTTCGGCCAAATTGCGATAAATTGATGTTTTTGAGATGCTCACTTCCAATTCCATGAATCTAAATGAAGATTTTGGCCGACCTTTGATGAATTCTAGCACGGTTTTGATGGAATCTGCGGTGATCATGGATTTCGGTTGGCCAACATGTTGCTCACCATAAGCTTGGTTCATCAAATCAATTGAAACGTTTCAGTAAGTTTTATGAAGTTTAAAACAAAACTTGATATTAACTCTTTACTCGATGCTCATTTTTGTACCAATGACACAAACACACTCATGAAATTTTTGGCAGTACATCAATGAAGGATCTATCCTTCCGACGCATGTAATTGCCAATAGATGGCGTCATTAGAACTACCTATTTTTGAAAAGTCCTGTTTACTTTGAAGCACACCTTGTATACAGAATGCTTAGTAAGTCGATGCATTCCTTGCAGGCGGTTATAGTACAAGTGATTTGTAACATATTTCCTTAATATATCATATTTCGAAAATGATTAGTTTCCGATCTACAGGGTGTTAAAGTTTTAATAAAAAAAATGCTAATTTATAAATATTGCGGAAACCGCAAAGAATATTTTAATGAAATTTTACAGGCTTTGACAGTTAACAACAATACATGTTTTACGATAAAAATATTGTTTTCAGTGGCGTGCGCATCGGCACGTCTGGATATTTTTAAAGAAAAAAATGATACGCCGCTGATTTTTCTTAATATAAAAATTGTTTTTGAATTCCTTGTTCAATTTGAAAGAGAAAAGGTATCTCAACTGATATTCTTATGACGCACCGTTTTCGA